>NC_142068.1:5220000-5487500 GCF_059756535.1 Pantherophis guttatus | reverse complement strand
CAGTGAAGAAAGAAGACGCAGGCTGGCACGGATAGGGAAAAAGCAAGTTCTCGGAAATGCCGGCCTTAGTCTTCGACCCATCGGCGAAGGAAGGCAGCCATGGAGCTAAATGAACTGTTGTAAGTTGAGGACTACTTGTAAACTCATTCTGCTTTGTTGTAAGGTTACATTTACAGATTCACGGGCCCACCCACAATCGCTGCTACCGGTTCGCATGAACCCATACGAACCGGCTCAATACCACCTCTGATCCAGATAATAGCTGTCTCAAAGGCTCTTGTTTTCCTGCAGACATTTCATTACTCAACTAGTGTCAGCGCTTCGACGCTGGCATAGAGAGCAGAGGAGAGAGAGAGATAAGCTCTGAACTTTTGCCTGCTAAATCCCTTTGAAGCCGGGTTGTCGTGGAAATGAGGGGGGGAGACATTCCTGGGAAATGACGAGGCAAGAAGTCTGAAGAATGACTTGGAAGATAGCCAATGAGAAGCAGAGATTTGGGGATCAGAAAGGGAGGGATTGGGGAGCAAAAGGTCAGTCTTGTCTGCATCGAGTCATGATCCGGTGGCTGTGCTCAATTAAAGAAAAGATTTCCTTAAAGATTGGCAGTTTGGAAATTCATTTATTTTGAGATAGCATTGAAGTCTGACAACTAGGTAATGTCATCAGTGCTAGTAAGGAGTGAGGTTTGTAGACAGATGGAGGAGGAGGAGGAGGAGGAGGGGGATCAGGAGGAGGAGGAGGAGGAGGAGGAGGAGGAGGAAAACTGTGGGGTCCTTGGTACTCTCTGAGCTTGGTTGCTTTCTTGCAGACATTTCATTACCCAACTAGGAACACTAATGTTTATTTATTTATTTTATTGGTTCGATTTATATGCCGCCCTTCTCCAGAGACTCAGGGAGGCTTACAATGCATTAAGCAATAACCTTCATACTTTTGTATATACCTGCTTAGTAGGGCTTTATGGGCCCCCCTAAGCGGTGTTCTATTTTATACAAAGTCAGCTTATTGCCCCCACAAACCAGGTCCTCATTTTACCTACCTCGGAAGGATGGAAGGCTGAGTCAACCTTGAGCCTGGTGAGAATTGAACTCGCAGTAATTGCAGGCAGCTGGCAGCTAAGTGCTATTTAACAGCACTTTAGTCCGCTGCGCCACCAAGGCCACCAAGGCTCTTTTGTTGCCCGATTGGTAATGAAACGTTTGCAAGAAAACAACCAAGGGCAGAGAGCACCAAGGACCCCACAGTAAAGATGGTGGCCACAACTCTGAGATTACAAACACCATCTTGACCTGGGCCCGTCACCACATGCCCCTGGCTATCCTGTCCCTAGCCAAGGCGGCTTGTCACTGAGAACTGCGGAGGCTGAGCCGAACAAGAAGCTACGCAGAAGCCTTCTCCTTGCCTTGGATATGAACTCCAAATAGGAGTCAATCAGATCCTGTGGTTCGTTGCCTTCTTCCCATCTCTCCTTGTGACTCTGCATCTTGTCGTTGACGAAATTGTGCAAGAATTCGTTGTGTTCAAACAACTGCTGGTAAGGCTTCTGAAATTTCCGCATAATTGTGGGGAAAGAGTCGTAGGCCTACAGCAAGGCAGCAAAATGGAGACAAAGGAGAATTAAGTGAGAATCAGGGGTGGGCTGCTGAGGATTCGCAGGAGTTTGGGAGAACCTCTGGCTAAGATTCTGTGCAGTTCAGAGAACTCCTAAATCCCACTCCTGGCTGGCCCCTCCCCTCCCAGGAGTCCCCACATAGCCCTTTTTGGATGCAGGTAAGTGCAGGGCACGCACGGAGCAGTGGTGGGTTGCTCCTGGTTCGTACCAGTTCTATGGAACCAGTGGTGGGTTGCTCCCGGTTCGGTCCGGTTCGGCCGAGCCGGTAGCGGTGACGATATGACGTCACCGAACCGGTTCTCCACCCCCCCGCCCTTCCACCCACGTTATTCTTACCTTTTATTTGGTCCCTCCCCCAATCTATTGCTGCCTCCTGAGTCCCAGATGATGAATAGAGGGGAAAAAACTGTTTAAACTCTTGCCGCGGGGCTTCAAAGGGCCGTCCTCCATTTCCACCCCACTCCATGGGGAAGGATACTGTAAAATCTACATTCCCTCCCCACTCCAGGGGAAGGTTACTGCAAAATCCCCATTCCCACCCGATCAGCTGGGACTCGGGAGGCGGAGAATAGATGGGGGCGCGGCCAGTCAGAGGTGGTATTTACCGGTTCTCTGAACTACTCAAAATTTCCGCTACCGGTTCTCCAGAACTGGTCAGAACCTGCTGAAACCTACCTCTGCACCACAGGTGCCCCTGACAGGAGTGACGTCGAGCTGGCCACACCCACCTGGCCACACCCACCCCAGCCACGCCCGCCCCCGAAGTCAAACACAACCCTCAATGAAATGACCCTCAATGAAATCGAGTTTGACACCCCTGAGCTATATGGTCACAATAGCTCCAGGCTTGCAAGCCCCGAATTGGGCCAACTCCAACTGAGAGACATCCACAAAGGAGTAACGAGAAAGACAGCGCTTACCCTGCCCCAGACGTTACCAGAAATGTAGACAATCATGTGGACAGCTTTTAATAATTTGTTGAAATGGGCATCCTCTTCGGAAAAACGATGACCGAACACAAAACTGAATATAATGTTTGCGACCGCTTTGCATATAGGAGTTCGGGGGTCAAAGGGCGATCCTGGGAAGGGAGAAAATAAGAGTTTGTGTTCACACGGGGGGACTTGATCTGAAGGAGTGGCTGGATTCATATATATATACATACATACATACAACTCATGAATATAGATTATCTATTTATCTATCTATTGTATTTATCCATCCCTTAGCCCCCCCCTCTCTCATCCATCTATCTATCTATCTATCTATCTATCTATCCATCCATCCATCCATCCATCCATCCAATCTATGTATCTCTCATCTATCTATCTATCTCTATCATCCATCTCTCTCTCTCTATCATCTATCTATCTACCTATCTATCTATCTATCATCTATATCTCTATCATCTATCTATCTATATCTATCTATCTATCATCTATATCTCTATCATCTATCTATCTATCTATCTATCTATCTATCTATCTATCTCTATCATCTATCTATCTATCTATCTATCTATCTATCTATCTATCTATCTATCTATCTATATCTACCATATGATCTCGCCTCTATCTCTTTTCTCTCTCTATCATCTATCTGCCTATATATCCATCCATCCATCCATCCATCTCTCTATCTCTCTCTCAGTCTATCATATGATCTCTATCTCTCTTCTCTCTCTCTATCATCTATCTATATCTATCTATCCATCCATCCATCCATCCATCCATCCATCCATCCATCCATCCATCTCTCTCAATCTATCATATGATCTCTCTCTCTCTTCTCTCTCTCTCTATCATCTATCTATATCTATCTATCCATCCATCCATTATCTATCTATCATCTATCTATCTATCTATCTATCTATCTATCTATCTATCTATCATCTATCTTATAGTGTCTTATATTTTTTTGAACCCCGAAATAAGTGCTTGGCCTTATTTTCGAGGAGGTTTTATTATTTTGGGGCGTGTGGAGCAAGACGGGGCTCCTCTTGCCATCTTACCTGATTTCCAGCTCTGTCTCCCTAACCCTAACCAGAGGAAATGGCAGAGACCGGCTGCACCTGCGTTTAAATATTTTCGGGGTGAGCTTATTTTCGGGCAGGGGTCTTATTTTAGCGCATGTGCTTAAAAGCCTGATTGGGCTTATTATCAGGGGATGTCTTATTTTTGGGGAAACATGGTATCTATCTATCTATCTATCTATCTATCTATCTATCTTTCTTTCTTTCTTTCTATCTATCTATCTATCTATCTATCTATCTATCTATCTATCTATCTATCTATCCTCTATCTGTCTCTCATTCATCATCTATCATCTATCTATCTCTATCTATCTATCTATCTATCTATCTATCTATCTATCTATCTTTCTTTCTTTCTTTCTTTCTTTCTTTCTTTCTATCTATCTATCTATCTATCTCTCTATCCTCTATCTGTCTCTCATTCATCATCTATCATCTATCTATCTATCTCTATCTATCTATCTATCTATCTATCTTTCTTTCTTTCTTTCTTTCTATCTATCTATCTATCTATCCTCTATCTGTCTCTCATTCATCATCTATCATCTATCTATCTCTATCTATCTATCTATCTATCTATCTATCTATCTATCTATCTATCTTTCTTTCTTTCTTTCTTTCTTTCTTTCTATCTATCTATCTATCTATCTCTCTGTCTCTCATTCATCATCTATCATCTATCTATCTATCTATCTATCTATCTATCTCTATCTATCTATCTATCTATCTATCTATCTTTCTTTCTTTCTTTCTTTCTTTCTTTCTTTCTTTCTTTCTTTCTATCTATCTATCTCTCTATCCTCTATCTGTCTCTCATTCATCATCTATCATCTATCTATCTATCTATCTCTATCTATCTATCTATCTATCTATCTTTCTTTCTTTCTTTCTTTCTTTCTTTCTATCTATCTATCTATCCTCTATCTGTCTCTCATTCATCATCTATCATCTATCTATCTCTATCTATCTATCTATCTATCTATCTATCTATCTTTCTTTCTTTCTTTCTTTCTTTCTTTCTTTCTTTCTATCTATCTATCTATCTATCTCTCTATCCTCTATCTGTCTCTCATTCATCATCTATCATCTATCTATCTATCTATCTCTCTCTCTCTCTCTCTCTCTCTCTCTCTCTCTCTCTCTCTCTCTCTATCTATCTATCTATCTATCCTCTATCTGTCTCTCACTCATCATCTATCATCTATCTAAGTTCCATGCATTTTGGGGAAAACAACATGTCACATTGTTCACCATTTTCTTCCTCTCAGATGGTTTTCTAATGTCTGTCCTTGAGAGTCAGATATATCCTGGTGGTCTCCTTTCCAAGTATTAACCAGGCTGAAATACGCTTCAATGCTACAAGCTATGGCTACCTGCTGCTACTCGACTGGGCATAAATTAGACATAACGAAGTTTAAAAGAAGAGCAACGGGGGGGAGGAAATCCCAACATCACCCTGGACCATTGCAAGGTTGCTCATTGCTGTTTTATTGTGCAAGGAAGAAAAAAAAAGAAATCACCTTCCTTGCTCTTAAACACCTTCAGAAGACGATGTGCCTCCTCCTGGATCCGGTTCTCCAAGATCTTCTTTTTCACACCGAGATTTCGCAGCGTCGTCATGACGAAGCGCTTCTGCTGTTTCCAGATGGGGCCAGTGGTCATAAAGACACCTGCAGCACGAAGTTGGAACATCTGATTTTTGAGTATAACAAACCTTGGAACAACAGCTGGGTCCCCTAAGGCGCTTTTTCAAGAAGCAAGTGGGCTTTCTTTGTTTTTCCTTGAAGATGCTTCACTTCTCATCCAAGAAGCTTCTTCAGTTCTTCTTCAGATAGATAGACTGATAGATGGACAGACAGACAGACAGACAGACAGACAGACAGATAGATATGATAGATGATAGATAGATGATAGATAGATAGATAGATAGATCGATCGATCGATAGATAGATAGATATGATAGATGATAGATAGATGATAGATAGATAGATAGATAGATAGATAGATAGATAGATAGATAGATATGATAGAGAGTGAGAGTGAGAGAGAGAGAGAGAGATGATAGATACATAGATACATAGGGTAGGTAGAGATAGATATAGAGATAGATAGATAGATAGATGATAGAGAGAGAGATGATAGAAATAGAGAGAGTGAGAGTTGATATACATAGATTCATAGATAGAAATAGATAGATAGATCGATAGATAGATAGATAGATATGATAGAGAGTGAGAGTGAGAGTGAGAATGAGAGAGAGAGAGATGATAGATACATAGATACATAGGGTAGGTAGAGATAGATATAGAGATAGATAGATAGATGATAGATAGAGAGAGATGATAGAAATAGAGAGAGTGAGAATTGATATACATAGATTCATAGATAGAAATAGATAGATAGATAGATAAATAGATAGATAGATAGATAGATAGATAGATGGTAGATAGATAGGATAGAGAGTGAGAGTGAGAGAGAGATGATAGATACATAGATACATAGGGTAGGTAGAGATAGATATAGAGATAGATAGATAGATGATAGATAGAGAGAGATGATAGAAATAGAGAGAGTGAGAGTTGATATACATAGATTCATAGATAGAAATAGATAGATAGATAGATAGATAAATAGATAGATAGATAGATAGATAGATAGTAGATAGATAGATAGATAGATAGATAGGATAGAGAGTGAGAGTGAGAGAGAGATGATAGATACATAGATACATAGGGTAGGTAGAGATAGATATAGAGATAGATAGATAGATGATAGATAGATAGAGATGATAGAAATAGAGAGAGTAAGAATTGATATACATAGATTCATAGATAGAAATAGATAGATAGATGATAGATAGATAGATAGATAGATAGATAGATAGATGATATAGATAGATAGATAGATAGATAGATAGATAGATAGATAGATAGATAGATATGATAGAGAGTGAGAGTGAGAGTTATAGAGAGATGATAGATACATAGATACATACATAGGGTAGGTAGAGATAGATATAGAGATAGATAGATAGATGATAGATAGAGAGAGATGATAGAAATAGAGAGAGTGAGAGTTGATATACATAGATTCATAGATAGAAATAGATAGATAGATAGATAGAAATAGATAGATAGATAGATATGATAGAGAGTGAGAGTGAGAGTGAGAATGAGAGAGAGAGAGATGATAGATACATAGATACATACATAGGGTAGGTAGAGATAGATATAGAGATAGATAGATAGATGATAGATAGAGAGAGATGATAGAAATAGAGAGAGTGAGAGTTGATATACATAGATTCATAGATAGAAATAGATAGATAGATAGATAGATAGATAGATAGATAGATAGATAGATAGATAGATATAGATAGATAGTAGATAGATAGATAGATAGATAGATAGATAGATAGATAGATAGATAGATAGATAGGATAGAGAGTGAGAGTGAGAGAGAGATGATAGATACATAGATACATAGGGTAGGTAGAGATAGATATAGAGATAGATAGATAGATGATAGATAGAGAGAGATGATAGAAATAGAGAGAGTGAGAATTGATATACATAGATTCATAGATAGAAATAGATAGATAGATGATAGATAGATAGATAGATAGATAGATAGATAGATAGATAGATAGATAGATAGGATAGAGAGTGAGAGTGAGAGAGAGATGATAGATACATAGATACATAGGGTAGGTAGAGATAGATATAGAGATAGATAGATAGATGATAGATAGAGAGAGATGATAGAAATAGAGAGAGTGAGAATTGATATACATAGATTCATAGATAGAAATAGATAGATAGATGATAGATAGATAGATAGATAGATAGATAGATAGATAGATAGATAGATAGATAGATAGGATAGAGAGTGAGAGTGAGAGTGAGAGAGATAGATGATAGATACATAGATACATAGGGTAGGTAGAGATAGATATAGAGATAGGTAGATGATAGACAGAGAGAGATGATAGAAATAGAGAGTGAGAGTTGATATACATGCATTCATAGAGATAGATAGATAGATAGATAGATAGATAGATAGATAGATAGATAGATGGTAGATAGATAGATAGATAGATGGTAGATAGATAGGATAGAGACTGAGAGTGAGAGATAGATGATAGATACATAGATACATAGGGTAGGTAGAGATAGATATAGAGATAGATAGATAGATGATAGATAGAGAGAGATGATAGAAATAGAGAGAGTGAGAATTGATATACATAGATTCATAGATAGAAATAGATAGATAGATAGATAGATAGATAGATAGATAGATAGATAGATAGATAGATAGATAGATAGATAGATAGATAATTTTATTTCTATACCGCCCCTCTCCCGAAGGACTTGGGGCAGTGCACAGCCAAGTAAAAAACACAATACAAATCCCAATTAAATTTAAAAATTATTACATTTACGGCCAAGATTCGTTAAAAACCCAAAAACCCAAAAGATAGATAGATAGATAGATAGATAGATAGATAGATAGATAGATAGATATAAATAGATAGATAGATAGATAGATAGATAGATAGATAGATAGGATAGAGAGTGAGAGTGAGAGAGAGATGATAGATACATAGATACATAGGGTAGGTAGAGATAGATATAGAGATAGATAGATAGATGATAGATAGAGAGAGATGATAGAAATAGAGAGAGTGAGAATTGATATACATAGATTCATAGATAGAAATAGATAGATGATAGATAGATAGATAGATAGATAGATAGATAGATGATATAGATAGATAGATAGATAGATAGATAGATAGATAGATAGATAGATAGATAGATAGGATAGAGAGTGAGAGTGAGAGTGAGAGAGATAGATGATAGATACATAGATACATAGGGTAGGTAGAGATAGATATAGAGATAGGTAGATGATAGACAGAGAGAGATGATAGAAATAGAGAGTGAGAGTTGATATACATGCATTCATAGAGATAGATAGATAGATAGATAGATAGATAGATAGATGGTAGATAGATAGATAGATAGATAGATAGATAGATAGTAGATAGATAGATAGATAGATAGATAGGATAGAGACTGAGAGTGAGAGATAGATGATAGATACATAGATACATAGGGTAGGTAGAGATAGATATAGAGATAGATAGATAGATGATAGATAGAGAGAGATGATAGAAATAGAGAGAGTGAGAATTGATATACATAGATTCATAGATAGAAATAGATAGATAGATGATAGATAGATAGATAGATAGATAGATAGATAGATAGATAGATAGATAGATAATTTTATTTCTATACCGCCCCTCTCCCGAAGGACTTGGGGCAGTGCACAGCCAAGTAAAAAACACAATACAAATCCCAATTAAATTTAAAAATTATTACATTTACGGCCAAGATTCGTTAAAAACCCAAAAACCCAAAAGATAGATAGATAGATAGATAGATAGATAGATAGATAGATAGATATAAATAGATAGATAGATAGATAGATAGATAGATAGATAGATAGATAGGATAGAGAGTGAGAGTGAGAGAGAGATGATAGATACATAGATACATAGGGTAGGTAGAGATAGATATAGAGATAGATAGATAGATGATAGATAGAGAGAGATGATAGAAATAGAGAGAGTGAGAATTGATATACATAGATTCATAGATAGAAATAGATAGATAGATGATAGATAGATAGATAGATAGATAGATAGATAGATAGATAGATAGATAGATAGGATAGAGAGTGAGAGTGAGAGTGAGAGAGATAGATGATAGATACATAGATACATAGGGTAGGTAGAGATAGATATAGAGATAGGTAGATGATAGACAGAGAGAGATGATAGAAATAGAGAGTGAGAGTTGATATACATGCATTCATAGAGATAGATAGATAGATAGATAGATAGATAGATAGATAGATAGATAGATGGTAGATAGATAGATAGATAGATGGTAGATAGATAGGATAGAGACTGAGAGTGAGAGATAGATGATAGATACATAGATACATAGGGTAGGTAGAGATAGATATAGAGATAGATAGATAGATGATAGATAGAGAGAGATGATAGAAATAGAGAGAGTGAGAATTGATATACATAGATTCATAGATAGAAATAGATAGATAGATGATAGATAGATAGATAGATAGATAGATAGATAGATAGATAGATAGATAGATAATTTTATTTCTATACCGCCCCTCTCCCGAAGGACTTGGGGCAGTGCACAGCCAAGTAAAAAACACAATACAAATCCCAATTAAATTTAAAAATTATTACATTTACGGCCAAGATTCGTTAAAAACCCAAAAACCCAAAAGATAGATAGATAGATAGATAGATAGATAGATAGATAGATAGATAGATAGATATAAATAGATAGATAGATAGATAGATAGATAGATAGATAGATAGATAGATAGATAGAAATAGATGATAGATAGACAGATGATAGGCAGGCAGGCAGGCAGGCAGACAGATAGATACACAGACAGAGAGATGATAGATGATAGAGATAGATAGATAGATGATATAGAGCTAGATGAAAGAAAGAAAGAAAAGGAAGGAAGGAAGGAAGGAAAGAAAGAAAGAAAGAAAGAAAGAAATTTCTTGAAAAAGCACCTTTTGACAAACATGAACTGGATGACTGATTTCCATAGACAACAAGAGGTTCTTTTATCTTGGTTTGTTTCAACTGTGACCAACTATAGTTGTTATAACCAGTGGTGGGTTTCACATTTTTGTACTACTGGTTCTGTGGGTGTGGCTTGGTGGGCATGGCATGGCTTGGTGGGTGTGTCAGGGGAAGGATAATGTAAAATCTCCATTCCCACCCCACTCCAGGGGAAGATTACTGCAAAATCCCCATTTCCTCCCGATCAGATGAGACTTGAGAGGCAGAGAATAGATGGGGAAGGGGCCAGTCAGGATTTTTACTACCGGTTCTCTGAACTACTCAAAATTTATGCTACCGGTTCTCCAGAACTGGTCAGAACCTGTTGAAACCCACCTCTGATCTGTTGCAGTGGCGCTGTCTGGTTTCGATGTCGTCTCAAATAAAATAAATTGCATTTCCAAACAAATAAGTCTTTGAAGAAAACTTTCATTTTATTAAGCACAACAACCTGTCCCCGATCGTGGCGTAGCCAACTCTGACTTCCTGACCCCAAACCTTCCCTTTCCGTTCCCCAATTCTCTGCGTCTCATTGGCCTTCTTCCAAATCACTCTCCCTATATCTACTACTTAAGTTCCCAGGAATGTCCCCCCTCCCATCTCATCTCCTAGGGGATATTATCTTCAGGGAAAATAAGTAGGTGAAATGTCAAGCATCCTCTTGCCAGCTGCCCCCTCTTCTCCTTCTTATGTCAGCACTAGAGTAAATGCAGGTTGAAGTGCTGACAGGCACAGTGGTTAGAGTGCAGTACTGCAGGCTACTTCTGCTGACTGCCAGCTGCCAGCTGCCTGCATTTTGGCAGTTCGAATCTCACCAGTCTTTAGGTTGACTCAGCCTTCCATCCTTCCGAGGTGGGTAAAATGAGGAGCCAAATTGTTGGGGCCAAGAGGCTGACTCAGTATACTGCTTAGAGAGGGCTGTAAAGCACGGTAAAGCAGTATATAAGTCTAAGTGCTATTGCTATTGCTATCTGAAGTTTGATCACATGACCATGGGGATGCTACGAAGGCAGTGGTGGGTTGCTACCGGTTCGCACCCCAGCCCAGAAGCGCCACACAAGCGCACAAGCATGCGCACATGCACGAGCGAACCGGTAGCGACGAGATTTGGAACCTGCCCCTGTTAAGGGTCATAACTATGAAAAACGGTCATAAGTTACATTTTTCAGTCCTCTGGTAACTCTGAACAGTGACTAAACAAACTGTTGTAAATCGAGGATTACCTATACCAGTGATTGCTAACCTTTTTGCCATCGCGTGCCAAAAGCGAGGGGAAGGCAGGGGTGCTGCACGCATGTGTGTCCACACCCATAATTCAATGTGCCCCGGCCCCCGCACATGCACACGTGACACACACCCTCCCATGTGACCCCTGCTTTTGGCATGCGATGGCACAGTGGGCCTGATAGGCCTGTTTTTCACCCTCCCCAGGCTCCAGGGGCTTTCTTGGAGTCTGGGGAGGGCGAAAACAGCCTTCCCCATTCCCCTGGGTGCCGGAAACAGCCCATTTCCTGACTTCCGGTGGGCCCGGAAGGCCCGAAAATCAACTGGCCAGTGCACGCATGCACGCTGGAGCTGAGCTAGATATGTGGGCATGCGAGTCTTGGTGGCGCAGCAGACTAAAGTACTGTTAAGTAACACCAGCTGCCTGCAATTACTGCAAGTTCGAATCTCACCAGGCTCAAGGTTGACTCAGCCTTCCATCCTTCCGAGGTAGGTAAAATGAGGACCCGGATTGTGGGGGCAATAAACTGACTTTGTATAAAAAAGAACACCGCTTAGGGGGCCCCCGAAAGCCCTACTAAGCAGGTATATACAAAAGTAGGAAGGCTATTGCTTAACGCATTGTAAGCTGCCCTGAGTCTCCGGAGAAGGGCAGCATATAAATTGAACTAATAAATAAATGGCTCCGCGTGCCACGTGTGGCACTCGTGCCATAGGTTCGCCATCACGGACCTATACTCTCAGCCCAGCATTTCTCAAAGGGGTTGCTGTTTTTCTGGGATTAGTTAAGGGAGACCCTCATATGTGCCACCTTAGAGGAAAGACAGACAAACATCAACAGCAAGGTAAAAACAACTGTGCTTAAAGGCATTGCAGTTAGGCCCCAAAACTGTGTTGTACAATTCCTACGGAGAAGTTCAGAACAGACCTTTATCACCCATCAGATCCCTAAACAAAGGGGTCAATGGCCTTCCAGAGGTCTCCTCCGAGTAAGTGACGAGTCCTTCTTTCACAGCCTTGTAGCCATTCAGCACAACCATCGGCGCCGTCCCCATCCAAATGGTGTAGATATTCCCATAGAGGCTTGTTAACTGAAAGATGGAATGAGCGAGTAAATGAGAAAAACAGTGTAATGGTTTGAGAGAGAGAGAGGGAGGGAGGATTATTTATCTAATTCTCCAAAGCACCTGAAGGTAGAACAAGAAGCAACGGATGGAAAGTAATCAAGGAGAGAAGCAACCTGGAACTAAGGAGAAATTTCCTGACAGGGAGAACAATAAACCAGTGGAACAGCTTGCCACTGGAAGTTGTGCATGATTCAACACTAGGGGGTTTTAAGAAGAGATTGGACTGCCATTTGTCTGACACGGTAGGGGGTTTCCTGCTTTAGCACGGGGTTGGACTAGAAGGCCTCCAAGGTCCCTCCTAACTCTACAGGTAGTCCTCGGACTTATGACCACAACTGAGCCCAAAATTTCTGTTGTTAAGTGAGTTTTGCCCCATTTTTACGACATTTCTTGCCACCGTTGTTAAGCGAATCACTGCAGTTGATAAGTTAGCAACGCGGTTGTTAAGTGAATCTGGCTTCCCCATGGACTTTGCTTGCCAGAAGGGCGCAAAAGGGCGATCACGTGACCATGGGACACAGCAACGGTCGTAAGTATGAACCAGTTGCCAAGCATCTGACTTTTGTTCACCTGATCACGGGGAGGCTGCAAATGTCGTAACTGTGAAAAGTGGTCATAAGTCATATTTTTCAATGCCATCGTAACGGTCACTAAATGAACTGTTGTAAGTCAAGGCTACCGGTATTGTTCTCTTCTGTTTTGTTCTATTCTGTTCTTACCTTTCCTTCTTTCTTTCTTTCTTTCTTTCTTTCTTTCTTTCTTTCTTTCTTTCTTTCTTTCTTTCTTTCTTTCTTTCTTTCTTTCTTCTTCTTCTTCTTCTTCTTCTTCTTCTTCTTCCTTCCTTCCTTCCTTCCTTCCTTCTTCCTTCCTTCCTTCCTTCCTTCCTTCTTTCCCTCCTTCCCTCCCTCCCTCCCTCTCTCTTTCATTGAAGCCCACCCATCAAGGTCGAGAAACCCTGCATCCGGCAGCTTGCCTTCTGGTTCTGCCTCCTTCCCCCATATTATTTTATATGTATTTATTATACATAAATAAAATAAATATATAAAATATATATTTTAAAATAAATAAATTTCTCAGCTCTATTTCAATCGCTGGAGATTGTGGGATCCCTCAGGCCCAGCTTTACTAACTTGCTTCCCTGGCTGGTTTTACTGGCATAAAACATCGTTCCCAGAGCTTCTCAGAATAACCTGCCAGAAATACAGCACAGTATGTGCCTTTCATACTGCAACAAACACACATGTATTGCGGGGTGAATTCTAAATTTTTTTACTACCGGTTCTGTGGGTGTGGCTTGATGGGGGGGTAATGTGACTGGATGGGCGTGGCCAACTTTTTTTTAAAAAAAACTTTTAAAAGCATTTTTTCTACAAACTTAAGAGGTTGCAGAAAAAAAAAATGCTTTTAAAAGCCTCTGAGATCAGGCAACTCAGCTGGGATCGCCAGAGGCTTTTAAAGGCATTTTTTTTTCCTACAACCTCTTAAGGTTGTAGAAAAAATGCTTTTAAAAGTAAAAAAAAAAAAAAAAGCCTCTGATGAGGTGGGCGGGGTAAGCGAGTGGCGACAGGGCCGGGGACCGGTTCGGGGGCGTGGCCAGCCAATGTTATTACCGGTTCTCCGAACTACTACAAATTTTTACTACCGGTTCTTGCGAACCGGTGGGAACCGGAAGCATCCTACCACTGCTGTGTTGGTCTGGACACAGGTCACCCCTCCCCACCAAACCGGCTATACAGGTAGTCCTCAACTTGTGACCATGATTGAGCCCAACATTTCTGTTGCTAAGTGAGACAATTGTGAAGTGATCTTTATTCCATTTTTACGACCTTCCTTGCCACAGTTGTTAAGTGGATCACTGCAGTTGTTAAATTAGTAACTTGGTTGTTAATCCTCGGTTGTTAATTCAATCCTATCATCTGTACATTTTCCCATTGTTCCACCTGTTTATTATTTATTTATTTATTTATTTATTTATTAATCAAATTTCTATACCGCCCTACTCCCGAAGGACTCAGGGCGGTGAACAGCCAAGATAAAATACAGACAATACAAATATTAAAAATCCCTTAAAATTATTAAATATTTCGGCCGAAACACAGATTAAAACACCCAATTTATAAAATCACGAATTAAAAAATTTAAAATTTAAGAATTTAAAAGAGGGGAGTTAGGCCAGGCCAGCTTGTTGAAATAGAAAAGTTTTGAGAGCACGGCGAAACGTGCGCAGGTCCGGGATCTTCCGTATCTCTGGGGGGAGCTCGTTCCAGATGGTAGGTGCCCCCACAGAGAAGGCTCTCCCCCTGGGGGCCGCCAGTCGACACTGTTTGGCCGACGGCACCCTGAGGAGCCCCTCTCTATGGGAGCGTACTGGTCGGTGAGAGGCTATTGGTGGCAGAAGGCGGTCTCGTAGATACCCCGGTCCGATGCCATGGAGCGCTCTAAAGGTGGTAACCAAAACCTTGAAGCGCACCCGGAAGACCACCGGGAGCCAGTGCAGCTCGCGCAGGAGAGGTGTTACATGGGAACTCCACGTCGCTCCCATAACCACCCGCGCGGCCGCATTCTGGACCAGCTGGAGCCTCCGGGTGCTCCTCAAGGGGAGCCCCATGTAGAGAGCATTGCAGTAGTCCAAGCGGGAAGTGACAAGAGCATGAGTGACCGTATTTAACGAGTCCCGATCCAGAAAGGGACGCAACTGGCGAATCAGGCGGACCTGATAAAAAGTCCCCCTGGCCACGGCCGTCATATGCTCTTCTAAAGACAGCCGTGAGTCCAGGAGGACACCCAAGTTGCGAGCCCTCTCCGTGGGGGGCAATGACTCGGCCCCAATAGTCAGTGATGGCGCCAACTGACTATATCGGGATGTCGGAAACCACAGCCACTCGGTCTTGGATGGGTTGAGCCTGAGTCTGTTTCTCCCCATCCAGATCCGCACGGCCTCCAGGCACCGGGACATCACTTCAAGGGCATCATTGGGGTGGTCTTTTTGGTTATCACCAAAAAGCAGTGGTGAAATCTAAAATTTGTTACTACCGGTTCTGTGGGCGTGGCTTGGTGGTGGTGGGGGTAATGTGACTGGGTGGGCGTGGCCAATTTTTTTTTTTACTTTTAAAATCATTTTTTCTACAACCTCTTCAGAGGTTGTAAAAAAAATGCTTTCAAAAGGCTCTGACGATCCCAGCTGAGTTGCCTGATCAGCAGAGGCTTTTTAAAAAAGCCTCTGCCGATCAGGCAACTCAGCTGGGATCGTCAGAGGCATTTAAAAGAAAAAAAGCCTCTGCCGATCAGGCAACTCAGCTGGGATCGTCAGAGGCATTTAAAAGAAAAAAAGGTTTTTTTTCTTTTAAAAGCCTTTGACGATCCCAGCTGAGCCGCGCGATCATCAGAGGCTTTTTTTTTTTTACTTTTAAAAGCATTTTTTCGGCCGAAGAGGTTGTAGAAAAAAATTCTTTTAAAAGTAAAAAAAAAAAAAAAGCCTCTGATGATTATGCGGCTCAGCTGGGCATGGCGGGGGGGGAGGGATTTTTGCTACCGGTTCTCCGAACCTCCCGCCTCCATCGCTACCGGATTGGGTGATCTGGTCCGAACCGGGAGCATTTCACCCCTGCCAAAAAGCCTTAGCTTCCTTTGTCTTATATGCTGTCACTTGTTCTCCTGTTTCAAATTTCAAGAAGGGTTTATCTATTTCACCAATTGCAGGTAAATCATTTTTACACCCTTCTATTGTGAAGTCAGTCTTACAGAGCTCCTAAATTCTTTAATGTCTACTTTAAATCTTTCTGTTAATTATAGATAAGGGAACCATTGGCAACTAAATCCCTCTGCAATGTGCTTCTCTTGGTTTTATTTTAGGTCCCATGATCAGGCTGTGAGTTCGATCCTAGGTAGAGGGAGCTATTTCACTCTCTGGGCACAATGAGAATGTATCTGCTGAACAAAACTCCGCATTGGCGATAGGAAGGGCATCTGGCCAGTAAATACTCTTCTAGCTCCATTCACTTGCCCAAACTACACCCCGCAAAGGATTATGGGGTCGTTAAAAGAAGATAATGATGATAGGACTGAAGTTTATACTGTTATAAACTTAAAGAGAATTTTTATAAAATGACATACCACTGGTGTAGATCACCAGAAGAGAAATTGTCAGGAATGTATAAAAGTAGTTTAAATGTATGAGAAGAAGGAAGAAAGGGAGGAGGAAGGGGGGAGAAGGAGGAAGGAAGGAAGGAGGGAGAAGTAGGATGAAGGGAGGGAGGGAGTAGGAAGAGGAGGGGAAGGAAGGAAGGAAGGAGGGAAAGGGCAGGGGAAGAAAGAAGGGATGGAGGAGGAAGAGGGAAAGAGAAGGAAGGAAGGAAGGAAGGAAGGAAGGAAGGAAGGAAGGAAGGAAGGAAGGAAGGAAGGAAGCCATCCTGTCACCAGATATAGGTGAATTCCAAGCTGTTGTAGAAAAGAAGGAAGGAGGGAAAAGGAAGGGGAAGAAAGAAGGGATGGAGGAGGAAGAGGGAAAGAGAAGGAAGGAAGGAAGGAAGGAAGGAAGGAAGGAAGGAAGGAAGGAAGGAAGCCATCCTGTCACCAGATATAGGTGAATTCCAAGCTGTTGTAGAAAAGAAGGAAGGAGGGGAAAGGGAGGGGAAGAAAGAAGGGATGGAGGAGGAAGAGGGAAAGAAAAGGAAGGAGGAAGGAAGGCAGGAAGGAATGGAAGAAGGAAGGAGGGAGAAGGAGGACGGAAGGAAGGTGGGTGAAGTAGAATGAAGGGAGGGAGGGAGGAGGAAGAGGAGGGGAAGGAAGGAAGGAAGGCGGGAAGGAGGAGGGGAAGGAAAGAAGGAAGGTGGGAAAAGGCAGGGGAAGAAAGTAGGGATGGAGGAGGAAGAGGGAAAGAGAAGGAAGGAAGGAAGGAAGGAAGGAAGGAAGGAAGGAAGCCATCCTGTCACCAGATATAGGTGAATTCCAAGCTGTTGTAGAAAAGAAGGAAGGAGGGAAAAGGAAGGGGAAGAAAGAAGGGATGGAGGAGGAAGAGGGAAAGAAAAGGAAGGAGGAAGGAAGGCAAGAAGGAATGGAAGAAGGAAGGAGGGAGAAGGAGGAAGGAAGGAAGGTGGGTGAAGTAGGATGAAGGGAGGGAGGGAGGAGGAAGAGGAGGTGAAGGAAGGAAGGAAGGCGGGAAGGAGGAGGGGAAGGAAAGAAGGAAGGAGGGAAAAGGCAGGGGAAGAAAGAAGGGATGGAGGAGGAAGAGGGAAAGAGAAGGAAGGAAGGAAGGAAGGAAGGAAGGAAGGAAGGAAGGAAGGAAGGAAGGAAGGAAGGAAGGAAGGAAGGAAGCCATCCTGTCACCAGATATAGGTGAATTCCAAGCTGTTGTAGAAAAGAAGGAAGGAGGGGAAAGGGAGGGGAAGAAAGAAGGGATGGAGGAGGAAGAGGGAAAGAGAAGGAAGGAAGGAAGGAAGGAAGGAAGGAAGGAAGGAAGGAAGGAAGGAAGGAAGGAAGCCATCCTGTCACCAGATATAGGTGAATTCCAAGCTGTTGTAGAAAAGAAGGAAGGAGGGGAAAGGGAGGGGAAGAAAGAAGGGATGGAGGAGGAAGAGGGAAAGAAAAGGAAGGAGGAAGGAAGGCAGGAAGGAATGGAAGAAGGAAGGAGGGAGAAGGAGGACGGAAGGAAGGTGGGTGAAGTAGAATGAAGGGAGGGAGGGAGGAGGAAGAGGAGGGGAAGGAAGGAAGGAAGGCGGGAAGGAGGAGGGGAAGGAAAGAAGGAAGGTGGGAAAAGGCAGGGGAAGAAAGTAGGGATGGAGGAGGAAGAGGGAAAGAGAAGGAAGGAAGGAAGGAAGGAAGGAAGGAAGGAAGGAAGGAAGGAAGGAAGCCATCCTGTCACCAGATATAGGTGAATTCCAAGCTGTTGTAGAAAAGAAGGAAGGAGGGAAAAGGAAGGGGAAGAAAGAAGGGATGGAGGAGGAAGAGGGAAAGAAAAGGAAGGAGGAAGGAAGGCAAGAAGGAATGGAAGAAGGAAGGAGGGAGAAGGAGGAAGGAAGGAAGGTGGGTGAAGTAGGATGAAGGGAGGGAGGGAGGAGGAAGAGGAGGTGAAGGAAGGAAGGAAGGCGGGAAGGAGGAGGGGAAGGAAAGAAGGAAGGAGGGAAAAGGCAGGGGAAGAAAGAAGGGATGGAGGAGGAAGAGGGAAAGAGAAGGAAGGAAGGAAGGAAGGAAGCCATCCTGTCACCAGATATAGGTGAATTCCAAGCTGTTGTAGAAAAGAAGGAAGGAGGGGAAAGGGAGGGGAATAAAGAAGGGATGGAGGAGGAAGAGGGAAAGAAAAGGAAGGAGGAAGGAAGGAAGGAAGGAAGGAATGGAAGAAGGAACGAGGGAGAAGGAGGAAGGAAGGAAGGAGGGTGAAGTAGGATGAAGGGAGGGAGGAGGAAGAGGAGGTGAAGGAAGGAAGGAAGGCGGGAAGGAGGAGGGGAAGGAAAGCAGGAAGGAGGGAAAAGGCAGGGGAAGAAAGAAGGGATGGAGGAGGAAGAGGGAAAGAGAAGGAAGGAAGGAAGGAAGGAAGGAAGGAAGGAAGGAAGGAAGGAAGGAAGGAAGCCATCCTGTCACCAGATATAGGTGAATTCCAAGCTGTTGTAGAAAAGAAGGAAGGAGGGAAAAGGAAGGGGAAGAAAGAAGGGATGGAGGAGGAAGAGGGAAAGAAAAGGAAGGAGGAAGGAAGGCAAGAAGGAATGGAAGAAGGAAGGAGGGAGAAGGAGGAAGGAAGGAAGGTGGGTGAAGTAGGATGAAGGGAGGGAGGGAGGAGGAAGAGGAGGTGAAGGAAGGAAGGAAGGCGGGAAGGAGGAGGGGAAGGAAAGAAGGAAGGAGGGAAAAGGCAGGGGAAGAAAGAAGGGATGGAGGAGGAAGAGGGAAAGAGAAGGAAGGAAGGAAGGAAGGAAGGAAGCCATCCTGTCACCAGATATAGGTGAATTCCAAGCTGTTGTAGAAAAGAAGGAAGGAGGGGAAAGGGAGGGGAATAAAGAAGGGATGGAGGAGGAAGAGGGAAAGAAAAGGAAGGAGGAAGGAAGGAAGGAAGGAAGGAATGGAAGAAGGAACGAGGGAGAAGGAGGAAGGAAGGAAGGAGGGTGAAGTAGGATGAAGGGAGGGAGGAGGAAGAGGAGGTGAAGGAAGGAAGGAAGGCGGGAAGGAGGAGGGGAAGGAAAGCAGGAAGGAGGGAAAAGGCAGGGGAAGAAAGAAGGGATGGAGGAGGAAGAGGGAAAGAGAAGGAAGGAAGGAAGGAAGGAAGGAAGGAAGGAAGGAAGGAAGGAAGGAAGGAAGGAAGCCATCCTGTCACCAGATATAGGTGAACTCCAAGCTGTTGTAGGAAGTTAAAGTTACATATTTCCAGAAACATGCTGGTTTATTTAAATTCTAAACCTATTTTTACCCTCATCACGGTCATTTGCTCATCCCTTTGCTTTATCTGACCACCCATTTCAAGGACATGACTCTCGGCAGCTCACAACCTTAAAAAGAAATAAGAACACCTACAATACCAAACTAAACCGAGAAATAAAATGGGCAGTTGCTAGAGAATCCTTCGGGAGTAGGGCGGTATACAAATCAAATAAATAAAATAAAATAAAGAAAGAAAGAATCAGAAAAAAGCCCTCAGCGTATCCTTTTGGCGGGTGGCCACAAAGGGACAGCTTCCACACAAAAGCCTAACACCCAAGTCACTTCTATGCTCTGTTCACACGTCCTATTAAACCCGGATGTTCTGCGAATCCACTTGTGTTTGTTCACTGACGATTCAAGGGAGCTGAGATTTTGGAAAGACCATTTAACACCTGAATTTACCTGGGCAAAGTGAACTCATGTCAGCGCTTGGTGGCAGATTGATTTCTTGCTTGGGTTCAGAGTCTACAATAAGGCCTCTATTGTTTACGGTCGAAAATGGTTCATGCCTTCGAATTGGCCAAACATTTGGGAAGTTTTCCTATGTTTGTTTTTTTTTTTTTTCCCCCCAGCGGACAAAGTCCACCAACTTTGATGTTTGTTCTAAACAACCGACGAGGCTCTCCTCTCCTTTTAACAACTTGGTTGGTTTTCAAAACAGAACAAGGAAACGTTAAAATCAATTTAACCCCGCCGGTGGGTTACTTGATCATCTTACTGTCAGCTTTAACGTAGCGTTCGTTGGGGAGGTGTGTTTGATCAATGCTAATGTAACCTCTGTATTTTCCTCCCTCCGCTCTCCTTTCCCACTCTCTCCCATCCTGCAAAAATAAATACATTTGTGGGGGGACAAAAAAATAACCAAATTACCTTCGCCAACGACTCTCGTTTCAGAGCAAAATCCAGCAGCCATAAATTGCCAAGGATGGGAAGAGGAGGTGGGCCAGGGGGAAGCCGACTGCGTGCCCGTTGCAACTGTAGAAATTGGAAAGCGAAGACCAAGAGGGCAAAAAGCAAGAATCCTTCGATCAGCATCTCGGATACGGCCCCTTCTCTGCAAATCTCCTGGGTTTTTGCTTTTTTTTTTCTTAAAAAAAAAAAATATTAATTCTCGGAAAGTGCAGACTTCTTCCTTCGCTTCACCTCCTTTCCCTCCCCATTCTCTCACTCCCTCTCTTTTTTCTCTCCCTTCTATTTTATGGCTTAGAAATAAGCTTTTTTTTTTTTTTTGCATTTTTTTTGCCAAGCCACTCCTTCCCTGGCGATGATTTCCAATCGTTTGGCTCTTTCTGATGAAAACTGGTTGCAACAAATCTGCAGGACAGATGACCACTCCCCCCTCCCTTTCCTGATCACCCGGTGGTAAAATTTTGGATCCTGAAGGATGGAGACCGAGGCAGATCCAGGGTATTGAAAGACCCCGGGAGCCCTGTCCTAAACATGTATGCGTGCATAAAAGTGATAATCCAGAACACGGTGTAAAACGTTCCCCTGCAATTTAATCAGTAATCAGGGATTTCCACAACGGAGCTGCAAATGAAGGTTGCTAAGTGGAACATTTGTTAAGTGAGTTTGTCCCGTTTTACCGCTTTTCTTGCCACCGTTGTTAAGCGAATCAGTTGTTCACTCAGTGACAGAATGAAGTGAATCTGGCTTCCCCACGGCCTTCGCTTCTCAGAAAGCCGCAAAATGTGTGGCCCTGGGACACTGCAACCGTCATAAATACGAGTCAGTTGCCAAGCATCTGAATTTTGATCACCTGGCCATGACCATGGGATTGCTAAAAAGGTCGTAAGTGTGAAAAAACGATCATAGAGAAGCAACTTAGAACTAAGGAGAAATTTCCTGACAGTTAGAACAATTAATAAGTGGAACAACTTGCCTGCAGAAGTTGTAAATGCTCCAACACTGGAAGTTTTTAAGAAGAGGTTAGATAACCATTTGTCTGAAGTGGTGTAGGATTTCCTGCCTGGGCAGGGGGTTGGACTAGAAGACCTCCAAGGTCTCTTCCAACTCTGTTATTCTATTTCTAAAGGAAGTTGGTTAAAAAGTCACTTTTTCCAGTACCCTTGTAACTTTGAGGGGTCACTAAATGAAATGTTGTAAGTCGAGGACTACCTCTATAGTTGTTTTTTTGATAATGCAGTATAATAAAGTAATAAAAACATGTAATAAAAGACCCCTGCAAGGTTGGAAAAAGGGAATTGTTGGTGTGTGTGTGTGTGTGACTTCTCCAAGGTTAACAGGTTAGGAAAGATTTATTTGAAGAATTCGGCAAGAATTCTGCCCTCGTTTTCTTTCAAAGCAAAATTGTGATATGGCCCTGAATGGAACATGGTGTTTTGTCCCCGTAACCCACACCGCCCCCTCCACAGACGGCCCGGAGTTAATAAGCCACACGACAAAACTCTTTGATGATAAAGCTGGCAGCAACCCAGTGGCTAGCTGCCAATTCAGACTTTACTCACACAAAACAAAGATTAGACTGCCAGCATTCCGATAAAACAGGCAGTGTCAACAATACAAGGATTAATCCAAACGCAGTCTGATAAAGCAGGCAAAGTCCAGTAACACAGAGATCATGGAGTATTTCCAGTTTTTGCTCATCACAAACTGAACCGGCCACCACACCCACATTTATACCCTGTGGGGTGTGGTCCAGTGACTCAGATAATCTCTGGCACGCCTTCCCTTCTGCTGTGCATGCTTTTCCCTGCGCCTCTGTCGCGGGTCCAGCCAGCACTTATCTTCTTCATCGCTGTCCACCTGTGGCTGCGGGGACGTGCTTGGCTCTGAGCCTATTGTTTGGCCTTCGGTGTCC
Organism: Pantherophis guttatus; assembly: GCF_059756535.1. NCBI lineage: Eukaryota > Metazoa > Chordata > Lepidosauria > Squamata > Colubridae > Pantherophis > Pantherophis guttatus. The sequence continues at coordinate 5,464,597 of NC_142068.1, read as the reverse complement.
TCCGGAGGCATTGCCAGAGAGGAGGGTCCTGGAGAGGGAGGCCTTGCCAACTCCTCCCCCTCACTCTCAGAGTCTTCATCTGTTGATAGCCCAGGCTCAGGCAACGGAGCCACAACACATGGATTAAAAAGAATGCAGGTAATCAGTTGAGGTATCTGCTCAACTCAGATAATTAATATAGTGCTTTGCATTTGGGGGGGAAAAACATATTTACATATATACATTTGCATGTGCATATTTGAGAAAGCAGCATGCACAATAACGCCTGTCACAGAATATTGTGTATCAAATGCAACGTATTAAAGGCAGTCAAATAGAAAAAATAAATCACAGAATTGATGCTGTGAGGTCTGCATCTATACAGCATTACCAAAACAGATGATTATCTTCTAGCATGGGATTTTTTTTTCTACAACCTCTTCGGCCGAAGAGGTTGTAGAAAAAATGCTTTTAAAAGCCTCTGACGATCCCAGCTGAGCCGCGCGATCATCAGAAGCTTTTTTTTTTTACTTTTAAAAGCATTTTTTCGGCCGAAGATGTAGAAAAAATGCTTTTAAAAGTTAAAAAAAAGAGCCTCTGATGATCGCACCGCTCAGCTGGGCATGGGGGGGGGCAGGGATTTTTGCTACCGGTTCTCCGAACCACCCGCCGCCATCGCTACCGGATCGGGTGATCCGGTCCGAACCGGGAGCATTTCACCCCTGGTTTTGCCCCACTTCTTGCCACAGTTGTTAAGTGAATCACTGCAGTTATTAAGTTAATACCACGGATGTTCAGCGAATCCGGCTTCACATTGACTTTGCTTGGGACCCACCACTGATCGCGGCGGCAGCTGGAGGCTCTGCGCAACCTCCCGGATGCTTTTGCACATGTGCAGAAGCATTGCGCGCGCGAGCACACACGCACAAGTGAACCAGTAGCAAACTAAATTGAAACCCACTACTGCCCAGGATGCTGCAACTGTCATAAATACGAGTCAGTTTACCAAATGTCTGAATTTTGATCATGTGACCATGGTGATACTGCGGTGGTCGTAAGTGTGAAAAACAGTCATAAGTCACTTTTTTTCAGGGCTGTTGAAACTTCAGTCACTAAATGAACTGTTGTAAGCTGAGGACTACCTATACTTGATTAATTTTTTTAAAAAATAAATGTGGCCCCCATAATCTTCTCTTTCTCTTCCCTGCTTGCATAGATATCTAGATGTCTTACGAGCAAAAAAAAAAAGTACAAATCAAATCCAGTCTGGAATTATAAGCCAGGATCTGTGTACAGTAGCCAGACTTAAGTCTCTCTGAAGTCAGTGGGATTTAGGAGTGCAATAATTATAGTCTAGACAAGGCTAAAGTGGGTTTAAACATTTCGTTATCTGGTTCAGTTTGTTGTAGAAGTAAACCTGTGCTATTACTGAATGGAAAAAAAAAAGGAGTGTTTAATGAAAAGAAGGATTGGGGGTGAGACGATAGCGGTCTTTCAATATTTGAGTGGCTGCAACAAAGAAGAGGTCTGTTGAGTCCCAAGGTCACGCGATCTCCTTCTGCGGCACTTCTGACAAGTAAGTCAATGGGGAAGCCGGGTTCACTTAAGAATCACGTTACTCACTTAACAACGGCAGTGATTCACTTAACAATCATGGCCAGAAAGGCTGCAAAATGGGCAAAACTCACTTAACAAACATAGCTTACTTGCTTAGTAACAGAAATGAGCTCAGTTCTGGTGATAAGTTGAGGACTACCATATGTCGTGCCGTGAACGTTGGCTTGAGGGTTGCAAACATGTCAATATTAACAGCCTCCAGGTCATTCAAGGTTTGAGTCAGGGGTGGGTTCTAAATTTTTTTACTACCAGTTCTGTGGGCGTGGATTATTTTGTGGGCGTGGCTTGTGTGTGGGGGGGTAATGTGACTGGGTGGGCGTGGCCAACTTTAAAAAAAAAACCTTTTAAAAGCATTTTTTCTACAACCTTAAGAGGTTGCAGAAAAAAATGCTTTTAAAAGCCTCTGACAATCAGGCAAATCAGCTGGGATCGCCAGAGGCTTTTAAAGGGATTTTTTCCCCCTACAATCTCTTATTATTCGTGTAATAACAGCTGTAAGGATTGTTTATGCACAAAATTGGAAAGCAGAGAAAATACCTTTGGAAGGAGAAGTAATTTAAAAAATGTTTAGACTGTGCAGAAATGAATAGATTAACTTTGATGATTAAAGAAAGAGGGGATTCGGAATGCTTTAAGATATGGAATCAATTTTACCATTGGTTAGACAAGAGATACAAATAAGTAATTAATAGTTATATATAAAAATGCTATAATTAGAATATTTTGTTAGTGATGAATTGTAATGGATTTGGCAAGAAGGAAGATAGAAGAAGCAACAAAAAGAAGAATTTCTGGAGACAAAAACTGAGATGTCACATGGAAGGAATGACTGATGTATTAAATGTTTGTTTGTCTAAAAAATAAAAAAAAACTTTTTTAAAAAATCCTTTCATCATTTATTTTTTAAATTTTTTTTAATAGGATTTGTTAATTCCATTCATTCTGCTGGAAGTGAGTGAAGCGTCAAATGTTGGTTTGCAAACCATAGTCTGGATGTGGGCAGCCTGCTAAGCCAGAGTTAAACAACATGCTAACATTGTGTTAGGTCTAAACCAGGCTTGAGATTCTGGGCTTTACCATATGCAATAAAAGGCAAAAATAAGCATCAATTTTAAAATTAAATTTATTTATTTTATTTTATTTTATTTATTGAATTTGTATACCGCCCTACTCCCGAAGGACTCAGGGCGGTGAACAGCCAAATAAAATACATATAATACAAATGTTAAAAAACCATTAAAATACAATTAAATAATTGGCCCGGAAAACGAAATTTAAAACACCCCAAATTCATAAGACAAATTTAAAATTGAAGAATTTTAAAATTTTAAAAAAGTTTAAAAGAGAGGTTAGGCCAGGCCGGCCTGCTGGAAAAGAAATGTTTTGATGACACAGCGGAAAGCGCGCAGGTCCGGGATCCTCCGTATCTCCGGGGGGAGCTCATTCCAGATGGCGGGTGCCCCCACAGAGAAGGCTCTCCCCCTGGGGGCCGCCAGTCGACATTGTTTGGCCAACGGCACCCTGAGGAGCCCCTCTCTATGGGAGCATACTGGTCGGTGAGAGGCTACTGGTGGCAGAAGGCGGTCTCGTAAATACCCCGGTCCTAGGCCATGGAGCGCTCTAAAGGTGGTAACCAAAACCTTGAAGCGCATCCGGAAGACCACCGGGAGAAATTCACATTTCTTCTTTCACCATTAAACTTCCCTTCTCATGTCCAGGCCTGGGGAAAATTCAGGTAGTCCCTGACTTACAACAGTTTGTTTAGTGACCGTTCAAAGATACTACGGTACTGAAAAAAGCGACTTGAGGCCGTTTTTCATACTTAAGGCCATTGCACATCCCCATGGTCATGTGATCAAAATTCAGACGCTTAACGAGTGTCTCGCTTAGCAACAGAAACATCAGGCTCAATTTTGGTCATAAATCGAGGACTACCTGTAATGTCCCAGAGAAGACGCTAGTATTGGTTAAAAAAAAAAAAAGCCATTGCATAAATCTAAAACTTACATGGAACAGCTTTCTGGAACTGTTTCTTGTTTAAAAGCCGGCTTAAAATTCTACATTTGCCTCTGAGTAGTCTTTAATCTTATGCCTCCCTAACGGCGGATATTTAATACAGCGTTACTAAAGGATATTTAATGCAGCTTTTCTCCAAAGTGGTATTGAATGTCTGCTAATAAAACAACTGTTGGATGAATGATCCATCAAGGCTATTAAAATGTCTTTTTTTTCCTCCCAACAGATGAATATTCACCTGGTGGTCTAAAAATTTTTTCTTCTGCCTTTAAAAAATCTCCTTTTCTGCTTTATATTAAGAGACTAAAATGTTTTTAGTTTCTGCTGCTTTTCCTGCTCCGATTCTGCCCTTGTTCCAGATGTAAGACGATGCGATAAGCGATCTTTTCTTTTTTGTAAACAATTGCGGTAAAAGAGGATTTCTACGAGTCAAATGTCATGAAATGGAGATATTTCACACACACACACACACAGTGGAAAAAAAAATCTATCAGATTGGGGCCTTTATCCCCAAAGTTGCATTTCTACAATCACATAGGTGTGTCAGGCAATATACTCATTGGTCAGTTAAAAGCCGGACGGAAGCATTTACCTTGTATAATAAGCGTGATTAATATTAATTGCAATGTTGTGGGTCTGATTTTTGAGGTGTTTCAGCTGCATTGTTTCATTGATGTGTCACTGTTGAACCAAACTCACAGAGCAGGTAAATTCAGTCCCCAAGGGATGTGTGGTGCACAAGACAGTAGAGTAGAGTAGAGTAGAGTAGAGTAGAGTAGAGTAGAGTAGAGTAGAGTAGAGTAGAGTAGAGTAGAGTAGAGTAGAGTAGAATAGAACAGAACAGAACAGAACAGAAATTAATAGAATAGAATAGAATAGAATAGAATAGAATAGAATAGAATAGAATAGAATAGAACAGAATAGAATAGAATAGAATTTTTTTATTGGCCAAGTGTGATTGGACACACAAGGAATTTGTCTGTGGTGCATAGGCTCTCAGTGTACATGAAAGAAAAGATACGGTCATCAAGAATCATAAGGTACAACACTTAATGATAGTTATAGGGTACAAATAAGCAATCAGGAAACAATCAATATCAATATAAATCATAAGGATACAAGCAACAAAGTGGAATCATTAGTGGAAGGAGATGGGTGATGGGAATGAAGAGAAGGAAGGAAGGAAGGAAGGAAGGAAGGAAGGAAGGAAGGAAGGAAGGAAGGAAGGAAGGACAGGTAAGAACAGAACAGAACAGGTAATCCTCGATTTAGAAGAGTTCATTTAGTGACTGTTCAAATTTATGATGGCATTGAAAAATGTGACTTATGACGAAAGAAAGAAAGAAAGGAAGGAAGGAAGGAAGGAAGGAAGGAAGGAAGGAAGAAAGAAAGAAAGAAAGAAAGAAAGAAAATCAAATTGATCTAGGTTTTAGGGGATTAAAGGAGCGGGGTAGAAAGCGGGAGCTTGTGAGTTCAAGTCCTGCTTTATCTATGAAACCCAGCTGGAAGATTTTGAGCCAATCACCAGGCGAGTGGGAGTTCTAGTCAAGTCTTAGCCATGAAAGCAGGCTGGGTGACATGGGGCCAATCATCAGGAGTCTGGGAGTTCTAGTCCTGCCTTAGCCATGAAAGCCAGCTGGGTGATTTGGGGCCAATTACCAGGAGACTGGGACATCTAGTCTCACTTTAGGTACAAAAGCCAGAAGGATGACTTTGGGCCAGTCCCCCTCTCTCAGCCCAACTCAGGGTTGCTGTCGTGGGTTAAATAGGAGGAGACAGATGTGTTGGCTCTGTTCACCGCCTTGAGTTATTTGTAAAAACAATAAACGCAGGATGCAAAGGAATAAATAAGTAACTAAAACCCTACAAAACTATTTTAAAATTTTAAAGCTTTCCTTTTGCAATATGACTGATTTGGCTACAGGGGCTGGCCGCTTGCTTAGAGTTATTTTCACTGAAACAGTTTATAAATAGATAAATAAACAAACATGTTTTTGATAGAATAGAATAGAATAGAATAGAATAGAATAGAATAGAATAGAATAGAATAACAGAGTTGGAAGGGACCTTGGAGGTCTTCTAGTCCAACCCCCTGCTTAGGCAGGAAACCCTACACCACTTCAGACAAATGGTTATCCAACATCTTCTTAAAAACTTCCAGTGTTGGAGGATTCACAACTTCTGGAGGCAAGTTGTTCCACTGATTCATTGTTCTCACTGTCAGGAAGTTTCTCCTTAGTTCTAAGTTGCTTCTCTCCTTGATTAGTTTCCATCCATTGCTTCTTGTCCTGCCCTCAGGTGCTTTGGAGAATAGCTTGACTCCCTCTTCTGTGCTCCTCAAATATTGGAATATTTCTATCATGTCTCCCCTAGTCCTTCTTTTCATCAGACTAGACATACCCAGTTCCTGCAACCGTTCTTCATATCTTTTAGCCTCCAGCTGCCTAATCCTCTTTGTAGCTCTTCTCTGCACTCTTTCTAGAGTCTCAACATCTTTTTTACATCGTGGCGACCAAAACTGAATGCAGGATTCCAAGTGTGGCCTTACCAAGGCCTTATAAAGTAGTATTAACACTTCACGTGATCTTGATTCTATCCCTCTGTTGATGCAGCCCAGAACTGTATTGGCTTTTTTGGCAGCTGCTGCACACGGCTGGCTCATATTTAAATGGTCATCCACTAGGACTCCAAGATCCCTCTCACAGTTACTACTATTGAGCAAGGAACCAAATATACTGTACCTGTGCATTTTCTTGTCTAAATGTAGAACCTTCCTTTTTTCACCCTTGAATTTCATTTTGTTAGATAGGGCCCAATGTTCAAGTCTGTCAAGATCCTTCTTCCGAAGTGTTGGCTATTCCTGCCAGCTTGGTGTCATCTGAAAATTTGATAAGTTCCCCATCTAGCCCCTCGTCCAAGTCATTGATGAAGATGTTGAAGAGTACTGGGCCTAAAACAGAGCCTTGGGGTGCCTCACTGCATATCTCCCTCCATGTAGATGCCGTTCCATTGAGGACTACACGTTGAGTGCGGTTGGTCAGCCAGTTATGAATCCATCTGGCATTGATGCTGTCTAACCCACATTTTTCTATTTATCTAGTAGTAGGTTATGGTCTACTTTATCAAATGCCTTACTGAAGTCCAAGTAAATTATATTGACAGCATTCCTCTGGTCCACTAATTTTTTCACTTTGTCAAAGAATGAAATAAGATTAGTCTGACATGATCTGTTTTTGACAAACCCATTTATTTATTTATTTATTTTGATTTCTATACCACCCTACTCCCGAAGGACTCAGGGCGGTGCACAGCCAAACAATAAAATACATACATACAAAATTTAAAAGTGGAATTAAAATCAAATTAAATAGTTTTGGCCCGGACAAATTAAAACCCCAATCAATTTAAAACCAATTTTAAAATTTGAATATATAAAATACTAAAAAATATTAAAAATTAAAAATCTTTTATAAAAGAGGGAGAAAATTAGGCCAGGCCCGCCTGGTGAAATAAAAAGGTCTTTAAAGCGCGGTGGAAGGTGCGCAGATCCGGGATCCTCCGTATCTCCGGGGGGAGCTCGTTCCAGATAGTAGGTGCCCCCACAGAGAAGGCTCTCCCCCTGGGGGCCGCCAGTCGGCATTGTTTGGCCGACGGCACCCGGAAGAGCCCCTCTCTATGGGAGCATACCGGCCGGTGGGAGGCTATTGGCGGTAGTAGGCGGTCCTGCAAGTACCCAGGTCCTGAGCCATGGAGCGCTTTAAAGGTGGTAACCAAAACCTTGAAGCGCACCCAGAAGACCACTGGGAGCCAGTGCAGCTCGCGCAGGAGGGGTGTTACATGGGAACGCCATGTCGCTCCCATTACCACCCAACCCATGTTGGCTTTTGGTTCTTACTTTGTTTGCTTCTAGGTGTTTGCTGATTCGTTGCTTGATTATCTTTTCCAGAATCTTCCCTGGAATTGAGGACGTCAGGCTGATAGGTCTGTGGTTTTCTGGGCCTATTTTTTCCCCTTTTTTGAAGATGGGGACTACATCAGCTCTTTTCCAGTCCTCTGGCAGTTCCCCAGTGCTCCAGGATCTTTGAAAGATATAGTTCAGAGGTTCTGAGATCTCGTCTGCTAGTTCCTTCAGAACCTTGGGGTGTAATCCATCTGCCTTCTACCGCATAGCTCCCAGCGACCGGTAAGATCCCACAGAGTTGGTCTCCTCCAGGTCCCGTCAGCTAAACAATGCCAGCTGGCGGGCCCGTGAGGGAGGGCCTTCTCTGTGGCTGCCCCAGCTCTCTGGAACCAGTTACCTCCTGAGATCTGAACCATCCCCACCCTATTGGCCTTCCGAAAAGTGGTGAAGACCTGGCTCTTCCGGCAGGCCTGGGGCCGTTGATCTCGCTGTTATGATCTGGCGAAATCCGGCCATGAAATGGTGTGAATGGGTTTTAATTGTTTTTAATGTTTTAACTTTTAATGTTTTTATATATGTTTTTTAAATGCATTGTAAGCCGCCTTGAGTCTTCGGAGAAAGGCGGCATACAAGTTGAACAAATAAATAAATAAATAAATAAATAAATAAATAAATAAATAAACAAACAAATAAATAAATAAATAAATCTGGTCCTGGTGATTTGAACTCGTCTAGGGTAGACAGGTGTTCACTTACCATATTCTTCCCTATTTTAACTTGTGTTTGTTCTGTCCGCGTCCCACACACACACACACACAGACGGCTCGGAGTTAATAAGCCACACGACAAAGTCTTTGAAGATAAAGCTGGCAGCAACCCAGTGGCTAGCTGCCAATTCAGACTTTACTCACACAAAACAAAGATTAGACTGCAAGCATTCCGATAAAGCAGGAAAGTTTCAGCAATACAAGGATTAGTCCAAATGCAGTCCGACAAGGCAGGCAGAAGTCCAGTAACGCAGAGATCATGGATTATTTCTAGTTTTTGCTCGTCACAAACTGAACCGGCCACCACACCCACATTTATACCCTGTGGGGTGTGGTCCAGTGACTCAGATAATCTCTGGCACGCCTTCCCCTCTGCTGCACATGCTTCTCCCCGCGCCGCTGTCGAGGATCCAGCCAGCACTTATCTCCTTCGTCGCTGTCCACCTGTGGCTGCGGGGACGTGCTTGGGTCTGGGCCTATCTCTTGGCCTTCGATGTCCTCCGGAGGCATTGCCAGAGAGGAGGATCCTGGAGAGGGAGGCCTTGCCAACTCTTCTCCCTCACTCTCAGAGTCTGCATCTGTTGATAGCCCAGGCTCAGGCAATGGAGCCACAACAGTGTTCCTAATCTGTTTTTTGTGGTGCTGTTTTTGATAGGTTGGACTGTTTTTTCCCTTTGGGTAAAGACAGATGCAAAAAATGAGTTAAGTAGTTCTGCTTTCTCCCTGTTGCTTCTTGCCAGATTCTCCCAGCAATGGACCAATTGTTTCCTTGACTTTTTTTGTGTTTATAGCATATTGGAAGAAGCTTTTTGTTATTTTTTACTTTTGTCACATGCCTTTGTTCATTGTGAGCCTTAGATTTCCTCACTTCATCTTTACAGGCTGCTGATATTCTGCCTTAGTTATGGGCCTCTCTTTCCACTTTTTATACTTATCCTTTTTGTCTTTCAATTTGTCAGAGAGGTCTTTATGCAGCCATGCTGGTTTTCTTTTGAGAGCTGTTATTTTTATTCTTCACTGGTATTGTGCCAATGAAATCATTACTCAATCATTTAAACTAGTTTTACAGGTGTATTCATCCCTCCTCTGAAATTCCCAGCAATATTCGTATACAGTTCAAAGGCACACCGAACATTGGCTGTGCAGGAAAACCGCTATCTGTTTTGTAAGCGCCCTTTACACTTTATAAAATTTTGGGTGGAAGGCTACTTTTTCTTTTATGAAGCACTCCTAGATTGTCTGAACAAGTCAGACGAGTCGATCCCGTTTTCTTTAACCCTTGCCTGCTGGCAGCTAACATCTCTAAGTGGCCCTTTTGGAATTTATCTTCTCTCCTTCAGGTCTCCAAGCCAAATCTTTTGACCATCTGTGTGCTTGCTGGTAGCAATGTTCACAGAATTTCCAAAAAACCTCTGGAGACACTGGAGATGGAGCCTCATGCATCTTCCTAAGAAAATGTTGGCTAAACTGATGAGCTAGTTTCCATTCCCAGGGATAACGATACAAATATAAAGCTTTTAATCCGGGATTTTTCTCCTCATGCCCAGGTTGGCTTTCCTGAATTAATTTCTTAAGTGCTTGTAAGCAGCAGTAATCTCATAAATCTGCTTTGCGAGGATAGATTGAAAATCTTGAGTTTCAGGATGAGATGTGTGGGACTGTGTGAGCTATTATCTGAAGTACAGTAGTGGGGAAAGTGTATTTTTGAGGTTTGATGGCTAATAACACCACTCTTTTTTGGAGTTTCAAGAGAATCCTATTCCACTGCTGGAATGGCCTGGGACCTTAACGCAATTGAAAATCTATGGAGCCGACTAAGGAAACTTGTTAGTCAGAAGCGACCCAGCAATAAAACCCAGTTAAAAGAAGCCATCATTCAATCTTGGTTTTACATTATAACAGCTGCAGAACTCAAAGACTTGGTTCACTCCATAGGAAGATGTTGTAAGGCCATAATTCATGCTAAAGGTTACCCAACTAAGGATTAATTGACATGGTGATAATTTTTGTATATCTTGTTTTTTCTACGTGTTTCACTTTTCTTCTTTGTACTGTAACTGCTATTCTAATAGCAAATCCTTCATAAAAGTTATTGCATTACATCAGTGGTGAAATCCAAATTTTTTCACTACCGGTTCTGTGGGCATGGCTTGGTGGGCATGGTGTGGCTTCCTCCTGATCAGCTGGGACTCGGGAGGCAGAGAATAGATGGGGGCGGGGCCAGTCAGAATTTTTACTACCGGTTCTCCGAACTACTCAAAATTTCCGCTACCGGTTCTCCAGAACTGGTGAGAACCGGCTAAAACTCACCTCTGGTTGGCACGCCTTTTTATGGTATGGGAAAAATAAGATACATGGTTACTTTCAAAGACATTATATAAGAAATGCTTTATTATTAGTATGGGAGAAAATTAGAGAACAACATTACTTGAAAATACCAGCTTGGCTTTCGACAATGGAAGCACTTATACATCCAAATATTATTAATATGGGAAACATTGTTAGATATAAGGACATTTTGTCAGAAAAGAGGGAACTTAAAACGAAAGAAGATTTGGAAAAACAGGGGATTGATATGGTGCGGTATACACAACTGCAAGTACAATCTAGATACGAAAAAGATACACAATTACGTGGTTTTTATATGGAATTGACACAATTAGATAAGATATTAACAGGAACAGATGAGGGAGTGTTAAGAAAATTGTATAGTTATTTATTGAGTATCAAATTAGAAGAAGAACAAGTTAAAGAAACAATGATATCATGGGCAAAAAATATTGGACGTACGATAGAGTTAGATAAATGGCAACAATTATGGGATAGGAATTATAAATTAACAATGTCAACTGCATACAAGGAGAACCTGTACAAGATGTTTTATAGACTGGCAAAAATCTTTAAAGATAAATCAACTAAATGTTGGAAATGCCATCAGACACCGGGATCGTATTATCGTATGTGGTGGACATGTGTAGAAGCAAAAAAAATATTGGGGAAAAATTCGTATGTGGTTGGAGAAGATGACGCAGTGGCATATTGATTTAAAATCTGAGATATTCCTGTTGGGGATTTTACCAGGGAATTATAGTAAAGAAAATGTATACTTGATTATTCATGTAATAACTGCGGCTAGAATTGTATTTGCACAGAATTGGAAAGGTGAAGAGATTCCTGTAGATGAAAACGTGATTAAGAAAATATTGGAATGTGCAGAAATGAATAGATTAACACTTGCCATTAAGGGAAAGGAAGAATCTGATTATTACAATATATGGGATTTATTATACCAATGGTTAGAGAATAAATATGAAAGCAATGTATAATAAATAAATTAAGAAGAGAAATGTTATGATAATAGATATATTAAGCATTAAACATTAATATTAAAACAAGAGTAGATATAAATAATGAAAATGGTGGTAAGCTTTAATTGTTATGACACAAAAAATTTGTACCGGTGACACACTGTTTAATGAATGGTGGAATGTTTTGTATTAAAAGAAAATAAACTTTTTTTTAAAAAAAAGAAGCTATCAGAAACTTTGCTTTCCTTCACGGTATTTGTCATATTAAAAACAGATTTGAAGCCAACAGCTATTCAAAGAAAAGATGCTTTAAAATAAAGATTTGCTGATAAAGGCAGAGACAGAATTATCTGAATTGCAATCTGTAATGTCTGCTATAGGGCTTTTTCTCTAACAGTTCCCATCTTACTTATTTATGATGATTACAGCACCTTTAATTACTCTAACATTTTATTATATATTAACTGTACTTATTACGCACCTCTCTTTTCTAAAGAACAATATTCAAGGACAGAATAGCAAAACAAACACAGCTCAGCAAATTCATTAGAACATTAATTGATCGATCGTGCGCCCTGCTGGCTCATATTTAAATGATTGTCCACTAGGACACCAAGATCTCAAGATCTACAGAGAAGAGCAGCAAAGATGATTAGGGGATTAGAGGATAAAACATATACAGAACAATTGCTGGAATTTGGTATGTCTACTTTAATGAAAAGGACCAGGGGTGAAATGATAGCAGTGTTATGATATCTCAGGGGCTGCCACAAAGAAGAGGAAGTCAAGCTATTCTCCAAAGCACCTGAGCGTAAGGACAAGAAGCAATGGGTGGAAACTAATCAAGGAGAGAAGCAACTTAGAACTAAGGAGAAATTTCCTGAAAGTGAGAACAATTAATCAGTGGAACTACTTGCCACCAGAAGTTGTGAATGCCCCAACACTGGAAGTTTTTAAGAAGAGATTGAACAACCATTTGTCTGAAATGGTGTAGGGTTTAGAATAGAATACAATAACAGAGTTGGAAGGGACCTTGTAGGTCATCTAGTCCAACCCCCCGCCCAAGCAGGAGACCCTACACCATTTTCTGACAGATGGCTGTTCGGTCTCTTCTCGAAGGTTCCAGTGATGAAGCTCCCACAACTTCTGAAGGCAACTTCTGTTCCATTGGTTGATTGTTCTCACTGTCAGAAAGTTTCTCCTTATTTCTAGGTTGAATCTCTCTTTGGTCAGTTTCCACCCATTATTCCTTCTCTGGCCTTTGGGTGCCTTGGAAAATAGCTTGACCCCCTTCCTCCTCTCTGTGGCAGCCCCTCAAATATTGGAAGATGCTATCCTGTCTCCCCTGGTCCTTCTCTTCACTAGACTAGCCAGGCCCAGTTCCTGCAACCGTTCTTCATATGTTTTAGCCTCCAGTCCTCTAATCATCCTGGTTGCTCTTCTCTGCACTCTTTCTAGAGTCTCAACATCTTTTTTATAGTGTGGTGACCAAAATTGGATGCAGTACTCTAGATGTGGTCTTACTGAGGCTTTGTAGAGTGGTATTAGTACCTCACGTTTCCTGCCTGAGCAGAGGGTTGGACTAGAAGACCTCCAAAGTCCCTTCCAACTCTGTTATTTATATATTTAAGTGTGTGCCATCAGTCAGTTCTGGCGCTTTGCAACTTGCAAGATTTTGTCTGCGACATTAGAATATAGGACCTGATTTTAAAAGTAGTCTGAAGAAATCAAGTGTTCAGCTCTGTATTGCATAATGATTCATAGTGTTATAAATCAGTAATAATTAAAGCTGGGGAAATTTTGTATTATCTCTGCTGTGTGGATTAGTGTCATCATACTGCAGCTTTATTCGTACTCAGCTGATTGTGCAATCTTACAAACTGTTCTGGCAGTGGGTTGTTAGAGCAATTAGCTGTGAATATGGAATTAACAATACACAAGCACACCTTTGAAAAGGAACTTGCACCACCTTGAAGACGAGGCGGCATCTGGAAGCAAAAGATTTTGCAGGAGACAATCAGAAAAAAAGCATCTTTTAAAACTTGCATTCTTTACCAACGAACGTTTAAAGGTAGTCCTTGAATTACAATAATGTTCAAAGTTACAACAGCACTGGAAAAAGTGACTTATGACCATTTTTCGTTTCTTTTTTTAAAGTTTTTTTATTTTTATTTCTCATAAACAGACATATATAAACTTTTAACCAGTATCAATCGTACGTATTATCTTTAGATTCCCTATTAATTCATTTTTCTGCCTTAAATAATTGAAATAAGATATATTCTGGATCAGTGGTGGGTTTCAAATTTTTTTACTACTGGCTTGGTGTGCGTGGCATGTCTTGGTGGGCGTGGCTTGGTGGGCGTGGCAGGGGAAGGATACTGCAAAATCTCCATTCCCTCCCCAATCCAGGGGAAGGTTACTGCAAAATCCCCATTTCCTCCTGATCAGCTGGGACTTGGGAGGCAGAGAATAGATGGCGGTGGGGCCAGTCAGAATTTTTACTACCGGTTCTCCGAACTACTCAAAATTTCCGCTACCGGTTCTCCAGAACTGGTCAGAATCTGCTGAAACCCACCTCTGCTCTGGACTGCTCTTCTACCCTTCCATCTCTTCTTTTCTCTTTCCTTTCCCTCTCTACTCCTATCCTTTTCAAATTTCCTCTTCCTCCTGTCCTTCCCCTTCCCTACTTCCCTTCCCCCACTCCTCTCTTCTTCCTCCCTTCCTAACCTTCTTTCCTATTCTCCTTCCCCCTCTTTTCCTTCCTCTCCTCTCCTCTTCCTTTTCCTTTCTCCTTCTCTCTCCTTCCCTCTCTCCTTCCCTCTTTCTCCTCTACCCCCTACCCCTCTGCATTCTTGTGTTTATTTTCCATTCAGTATATTTTCAACGTGGTATTGGAGCAGTCCCAATTATCTGTTTACTTATACTCCCCTTTCAGATTCTTTTCCATTTTGCTGGTTACACAACTCTCGACATTACTATACATTTATATAATAACACTTTTTTTTAAACTTATGACCATTTTTCAAACTTATGGCCATTGTATTGTCCTGGGGTCATGGGATCCCTTTTTGTGATCTTCTGACAAGCAAAGTCAATGGGGAAGCCAGATTCACTTAACCACCGTGTTGCTAGCTTAATAACTGTAGTGATTCACTTAACAACGGTGAAGAGACAGGTCGTAAAATGGGGCAAAATTCACTTAACTGTCTCGCTTAGCGACAGAATTTGGAGCTCAGTTGTGGTCGTAAGCCGAGGACTACCTGTATCTGATTGGTGTGATTTGGTATCTCACCTTTCTGGGCAAGGCAGTCAGAGTGGTAGATGGAAAACAAGAACTGGGAGGCTTATGGAGAAGCAGAGACAATGAATCCAATGGAGAAAGAAGTTCTAGAAAAGTTCTCCGGCCTTCTCCATTTTGGGTGCTCACCAGAGGTGGTATTCAGCCAGTTAGGAACCGGTTCGGGTGTGGCTAGGCGAGGTGATGTCGAGTTGGCGATGCCCACTCAGTCAAATGATACCCCCTCCACCAAGCCATGCCCAGTAAGCCACGCCCACAGAACCGGTAGTAAAAAAAATTTGAATCCCACCACTGGTGCTCACGCTACGTCTTTCTTCTCCCCTGTTTCTCTGCGGAATGGGAAAACTCACCGTGGTCTGCCTGAGCCTTCCGTACATGCGCAGAGCGTCAAAAACGGGACGTGATGACGTCCAGGTGGGTAGGCAGAGCCTCCCGCAGCTGCCGCTACCAGTTCGCCAGAACCGTCTGAATCCCACTACTCTGCTCACTCTATCTCTTTCTTCTCCCTTGTTTCTCTGTGGAATGGGACAACTCGCTGTGGTTTGCCTGCTGCAGCCAACTCACCTCTACCAGCTCGTCTCTGCCAACTCCACATGGCCAACTTTCTACAGGGAGAACTCACCGTGGATGGCCAGAGGGAGAGCTCCGTGGGCAGTCGAACAAAGGAGTGGTTGGGCAGAATGCAGAGCAGATTGGGGCAGGTGACAGGCAGGCAGTGGCGACTGGGGGCTTCCCATTTTCACACCCTTTGCTGCCGCCAGAGCCTCTGCCACCACGGTGAACTCGGGCTTAATAACGTCAGTGTTCCAAGTAACACATCCGCCAAAAGCAGGATTCCAAGGCAGGTAGATTCCTCAAAGAACATGTTTACTGGATACATTATATCGGCACAGCCGGTGAAAGCCAACTCTAAAAGTTCCTGCAGTTTCCCCCCTAATTAAAAGAGCAAATGTTTCCCTCCCCAGATGTCACCGGTCACATTGTCCAATGAAAGTGGCTGGCAGGCTGCTTGGTCACGCCTCTCCTCCTTCAACTACCACCTGTTGAGATGACCTTGGTTCCCACAAGAAAACCTTTTGTTTTGACTATAGCTGGCTATCTATTTCCCCCTCCCTTCCCCCACTCAAAGTTCATGGCAACTATGAGGCAGCACAAGATGGCTGCAGCCAGGTTCGCTTCTGAGCTGACAGGAGAGCTCCATGGGCAACCGAGCAAACGTGTGGATGGGCAGAATGCAGAACAGATTGGGGCGGGTGGTAGGCAGGCGGCGGCAGCTGTGGGCTTCTCATTTTCACACCCCTTGCTGCCACCGGAGCTTCTGCCACCACAGTGAACTCGGGCTTAATATGGCGGCTGTGGCAGCTTTGAGCTTGGCACGGCAGCTGCGGCAGGGGTTGAGAAAATGGGAAGTCCCCTGTTGCCGCATCCCTGCCACCCACAACAATGTGCGCTGTGCTCTGCCCACTCACTCACTCGCACACCTTCCCGGCTCTCCCTCCCTCCAACCAAGTTGTCTCCATGGTGCATTGGCTTTGTGCAGTTGTCCTTGTGGTGAGTTGGCAGCCAAGAGTTGATTAAGGCAAGTTGTCCTTAGACCAGTGTTTCCCAAACTTGACCCTTTGAAGATGTATGGACTTCAACTCCCAGAATTCCTCAACCAGGCATACTGGTTGGGGAATTCTGGGAATTGAAGTCCATGCATCTTAAAATAGCCAAGTTTGGGAAACACTGCCTTAGACCCTTTTCCCTGCCACTCCAGGAGAAAAGGAAGATGAAGGAGAAGACCGGATCCCATCTAAAGCCTGAACTATTGAAAGCAGCCGTGTTACTGAATGATCAAGGGCAGAATTTCAAGGCCATCAAAGGTTAATTCAAGGCCATCAGCTAGTGTTGAGTGTAGTTCATTGGTTGTTTTCATGCAACAAGCTTGACCAAGTCTTAGGCCACGTTGGAGCAGGGATAGATCACTTTGCCCAGATGGTCATCTCCATTAGGTTCCTCAGCTTCTTACACTGTTGGGGTGGCCAGCCTTGAGTAGGGCGAAGAAGGAAAGCCACCATTCCCAAACCTGGATATCTAAGGATGGCCTCAAGCTGCCGTAGCAGTGGGCTAAGAAAGAGATGGAGTTCATTCATGAAGAGAGGTCCCTCAACGCCAGGAAGGCACCTTCACGGCACAGCCAACAAGAGGTCACTTTCGTACAGTGTGCAGCGGCAGCCAAAAAAGCCAATGCAATCCTACATTGCATTAACAGAGAGATATTAAGATCAAGGTCAATCAAGATCAAGAGAAATACTAATAACACTCTATAAAGCCTTATTAAGGCCACACCTGGAGTACTGCATCCAGTTTTGGTCAGCACATTATAAAAAAAGATGTTGAGACTCTAGCAAAAAATGCAGAGAAGAGCAACAAGGATGATTAGGGGACTGGAGACTAAAACATATGAAGAACGGTTACAGGAACTAGGCATGGCTAGTCCAGTGAAGAGAAGGACCAGGGGAGACATGATAGCAGTCGTCCAATATTGGAGGGGATGCCCCAGAGAGGAGGGGGGTCAAGCTGTTTTCCAGAGCACCTGAAGGCCAGAGAAGGAACAATGGATGGAACCTGACCAAGGAGAGATTCAACCTGGAAACAAGGAGGAACTTTCTGACAGTGAGAACAATCAACCCATGGAACAGAAGTTGCCTTCAGAAGTTGTGGGAGCTTCATCACTTGAGACTTTCAAGAAGAGATTGGACTGCCATTTATCAGAAATGGTGTAAGGTCTCCTGCTTGGGCGGGGAATTGGACTAGATGACCTACAAGGTCCCTTCCAACTCTTAATCTGTAAAAAAAAAGAAAGTTAAAAGATAAGATGAATGAAATAAAAATACATTGATTTTTCAAGCATCCACATTTCAGGTTTATGTGGAAGGCTGAGAAAAAACCGAGATTGCTTTAATAAAAAGCAGAGAATGGACTGTGTTTGGCTCTGCAAGCTCCAAGCATTGTCTCTGAACCATTTTTGAAGTAGGCGTTGTCCTATTTTCTCCCTTCCTTCTTATTCCTTTTGGGAGTCTTTGATGGCCCAGATAGTCAAGGTAGGTCCAAGCCATTGCCAAGAATGTCCACACAGATGTTAATTAAAATCATTGTGGCTGCTGCAACACTGTGATCAAATCTTTCCTTGGTTTTGTTTCTGCGTGTGTATCACACTTGTGACAAACAGATACAATTTGGGTGCTCACCAAAGGTGGTATTCAGCCGGTTAGGAACCCATTCGGGCGTGGCTTGGCGGGGTGATATCGAGTTGGCCACGCCCACTCAGTCACATGACCCCCACCAAGCCATGCCCTGTAAGCCACGCCCACAGAACCTGTAGTAAAAAAATTTGAAAAAAAGTGTGTGTGTATCACACTTGTGACAAACAGATCCACGTAGTCCAAGACTTACAACCACAATTGAGGCCAAAATTTTGGCTGTGACGTGAGACCTTTGCAAAGTGAGTTTTGTCCCCTTTTACACCACGAGTCTTCTCACCACGATTGTTACAGTAAGTGAAACACTGCAGTGATAAGTGAGTAGCACAGTTGTTGAAGTAAATTTTAAATTGATTTTAAATTGGGTTGTTTTAATTTACAGCCAAAATAATATTTAATTATTTTAAACTGCTTTTAAATTTTGTATGTATTGTTTTTTACTTTGGCTGTTCACCGCCCTGAGTCCTATTTGGAGAAGGGCGGTATAGAAATTTAAATAAATAAATAAATAAATAAATAAATAAATAAATAAATAAATAAATAAATAAATAAATAAATCTGGTTTCCCCATGGATTTTGCTTGTCAAAAAGTGCAAAAGGGGATTGTGTGATCTTGGGACACAGCAATGGTCAAAAGTAGGAACCAGCTGCCAAGCGTCTGAATTTTTGATCACACGAGCAGGGGGACGCTACAGAGGTTCTAAGTGTGAAAAATGTTCATATGTTACATACGTTTCAGTGCCGTCGTACCTTTGAACCAGTGGTGAAATCTGAATCGGTTTACTACCGCTTCCCTGGCCACGCATGTGCCAAATGCGCACTGTGTGTGCGCATACATAGCGCACACCAAAAGGAGGCTTGGGAAGGTAAGTAGAACAGCGCACAGGGGTGTGTGTGAGATCAGCTGTGGCGCGCGTGGGAACCTTTTTAAAAAACTTTTTAAAAGCATTTTTTACTACCGGCTCAGGCAAATAGGTAGTAAAAATGCTTTAAAAAAGTAAGAAAAAAAAGGTTCCGATGATCAGCTGGAGAACCGGTAGTTAAAAAATGCTAAAAAGGAAAAAACGGTAGTAACACAGCTGTGATCATCAGAGCCTTTTTTTTTTTACCTTTTAAAAGCATTTTTTACTACCGGCTCGGGCGAATAGGTAGTAAAAAAAATGCTTTAAAAAAGTAAACAAAAGGCTCCGACGATCAGCTGGAGAACCGGCAGTAAAAAAAATGCTAAAAAAGGAAAAAAGGAAAAAGGTCCGATGATCGAGTATTGCTCAGCTGATCGTCGTCAGAGCCTTTTCTTTTCTTTTTTTACATTTTAAAAAAATACTTTTTATTAAACAGTTTGTCTTTAAAAACAATACAAAAAACAATCACACATATATAAAGACAAAACATGTCAAAACATAAAGTATTGAACATTACATAACATTAATAGTAATTTTACAGCATTTCATATCAACTTACGTACTTTGCTTTTGTAGCTCTCTAGTCTATCATTTCTATTTACTACTCAATAGTAGAATAATCGCATTACTCTGACATATATATATATATATATATATATATATATATATTCTTACTTCTTCGTAGGGTTTATGTGTGTTTTTCTTCTAGCCAGGTTTTCCCTATGTAACCAAGTTTTTTTTGTAGCTCCAGCTCAGTAGAATCACATCCACTCGGTTCTGGGCTTTTTTCCTTTCTAACACCTAGCAAGCTCTAACTGCTAGGTGGGAGACCTAAATAGATCCATTTCTAGCTCGTTTGCTTTCATCAGTAGGCCACACCCATGTCTTATGTATCCTCCCTGTAAAGGAGCTACAAAAAACCTTGGTTACGTAGGGAAAACCTGGCTAGAAGAAAAACACACACACATATATATATACACATTATAATATTCATTTGTTCTTATCTACACATTTATATTCATTTATATTTACATCTCTTTGTTTAATGTTGTTCATTTATTTATTTATTTATTTTTTATTTTATTTCGAATTTATATACCGCACCTTCTCCCGAGGGACTCAGGGCGGTGTACAGCCAGATAAAAACATACAATACAAACATTAAAAACAATTAAAAGGATATATATTAATTTGGCCCCAGTTTAAAATGACAAACCAATTAAAAATATTTAAGAATATGTTAAGCCAGCCCGGCTTGCTGAAAAAAGAAAGTTTTAAGGGCACGGCGGAAGGCACCGAGGTCTTGGATTCTCCTTATCTCTGGGGGCAACTGATTCCAGAGGGTAGGTGCCCCCACAGAGAAGGCCCTCCCCCTGGGGGTCACCAGCCTACATTGTTTGGCTGATGGCACCCTGAGGAGGCCCTCTCTGTGGGAGCGCACGGGTCGATGGGAGGTCGTCGGTAGCAGCAGGCGGTCTCAAAGATAACTACTTTACTTTAAGTTTCATCTTTTTTTACATTTTTACAATTTTACATATTTTTTTTTAACATTTTTACATTTTTACTACCAGTATAGCGAATCAGTAGCACCTTTTACTACCGGTTCGGGTGAACCGGCCTGAAATGGTAGCATTTCACCCCTGCTTTGGACCATCACTAAATGAGCTGTTGTAAGTCGAGAACTACCTGTGCTCCAATTAATTGCCATGATTTGGAAAATATATTCTTGATGATGCAATATTGAATTTTCTGCAGCCACAGCAAAAGGCTGGCTCATAACTGGTTTGTAGCCACCTACGTTTCCAAGATCTTTCTGACAAGCCATCTGAGGAAACCGATCGTTTTATTTCTCTTTCCCAAACTGCGTATTTCTCTATCAAACGTCTTTTCTTTTTTCTTTTTGTTCACTCTGTATGTTAGCTGTCAAGAAGAGCCCTTTTCATTCTTTATTTCTGCCTTTTGGGGGAATTCGATCGCTCCCCTGCGAAGGCAATAAAACTTGCATTTCATTTTGTCCCCAGATTTTGCTGCAGCAGTTTTTAATTCCAGGCCAACGGAAGATCAGAATGTCACGCAGTGAAAATAAAACCGAAATGGAGAGAGAGGGAAGCCGTTTTTGGGGGGTTAGGGTTAGGGTTTGCTTTCCTCAAATTGTGGAACTCTTTTCTTAGTGGCTCCATGTTGTGTCCCACTAATCTCGAGAAGACTGGTTTCATGCTTGTGATATTATATGTGTTATATACTATAATATATACTAATGCTGGTAATTAGTAGTTTTGCTGCCTTTATTCATATTCTTTATGTTTTCTCTAATTTGTGGAAGGTTGTGTGTTGTACAGTCGCTAAGTCACGTCCGACTCTTCTCTCTTCTCTCAGTGTTTGCCCAAATTCATGTTCATTGTGTATATGGGCTATCAACATAACAATTTTAAATTGGGTTTTAAATTCCTGGGGTTTTAAATTTAGCCGAATTCATTTAATAATTTTAAATTATTTTAACTGATGTTGTCTTGTGTTTTTAATAGGCTGTACACCGCCCTGAGTCCTTCGGGAGAAGGGTGGTATAGAAATAAAATTATTCCATTCTATTCTATTCTATATGATACCATCTACCCCAGTGGTGAAATCCTCCTCGAATGACCACCGGTTCACCTCCCGCGCATGTGTGGTGCATGTCAAACATGCGCTATGTGAGTGCATGCACGGTGCGTGATAAAAACACACTTTGCACACGCGTGCGCAGCGTGTGCCAAAGGCACACTACACGCACATGCGGAGTGCACACCAAACGCATGCTTTGTGCAGAAAAAGAAGTCTTTACTAGGTAAGTGGAACAGCGGGTGGGGGGAGAAGCTGTACCGCGTGATTTCTGGCTTTCTAGCGAAGCTAAACCGCGCAGCACAGCTGATCGTTGGAAATACCGGTTCGCCTGAACCAGTAGCTTTTTTTAATTACCAGTTAGCCCGAACCGGCAGTTTTTATCACTACCGGTTCGCCCGAACAGAAGCGAACCGGTAGCATTTCACTCCTGATCTACCCATTTCCTCCTCTGCCATCCCCTTCTCCTTCTGCCTTTTCCCAACATCAGGGTCTTTTCCAAGGATTTCTCTCTTTTCATTTAGTGGCCAAACTATTTATTTATTTATTTTATTTACTTATTTTGTTTGTCAAACATGTACAAGATAGCAGGTATAGGTATAAACATAGACATAAACAAAGGAAATAAGTACAGGTAAATGGGGACAGTAAGACAGGGACGGTAGGCACGCTGGTGTGTGTTCTGACCTAGGCTTCCTGAATCAGTAAAACACATGATAGTCCCAAAAACCTGTTTTATTTTAACAGCTGTGAATTCTGTTCATTCACAGATGAGTCCCAAATAGTTGTAAAGAGTCCTTTGGGATAAGGCTGATAATCACCCACCTTTATCTCCCTTGACACGCTGCCAAAGACCTAATTGGCAAAGCCACATGGAGGCCAGAATCAAACAGAGCTTCAGACTTTAAACTGCACAGAATGAACAAACGTTGCTTCCTACAAAGGCCTGTGTGCCTTTGCTCCTCTTTTAAGTCTTATGAGAGGGGCCAATCATCTCCAAGCCCTACTCCCGAGTTGTCCCTTTTGTTTTAACTGTTCTTGCCTTGTGGCAGCTCTGCGCATGCACGCACTGGCTCCTCCTGTTCCTCTGCCTCGCTGAGGCTCTGGAGGCTCCAGAGGCAGCACGTACCTTCCAGATGGCCCTTTCTCTGCCTCTGACGCAGAGCCCTTGTCCGAGCCTTCCCTAGACTCCTGGACTGGCCCTGTTCCTTCCCAGCCTCCTCACTGTCCAACTCTGCTGCCAGCTCCACAGGCTGCTGGTGGACCACAACAGTGCACTTATGCATGCCCCCTTTATGGACTTCTTAGGAATGGGGTGAGGCAGGGGTGGGATTCAGAAATTTTAGCAACCGGCTCTCTGCCCGGTTGCTGGGTGGGCAGTGCCATGGTGGGCATGGCCTACTTGGCCTCCTGCATCAAGGGGGGACATTTTCACCCTCCCCAGATTCTGGAGGCCTTCCTCGAGCCTCCAGGAGGGCAAAAACAGCCTCCCCTGGGCTCCGGAGGGCCTCCGGAGCCCAGAAATGGACCTGTTTTTATACTTCCGGTACTTCTGGGCAGCCCATTTTTTTGCCCTCCCCAGGCTCTGGAGGGTTTCTTAGAGCCTCTGGGAGGGCGAAAATGGCTCCCCCGGGCTCCGGAAGCCCTCCGGAGGCCGGAAATGGGCCCATTTCCAGCCTTCTGAAACTTCCAGTAGGCCCGTTTTTGCCCTCCCAGAACCTCCATGCAGCCCCTGCACTTACCTGGCATCCAAAATGGGCTGTGTGGAGACTCCTGGGAGGGGAGGGGCAGGGTGGACGGGGTCAGCCAGTTATTGTAGCAACTGGTTCGGCGAACCAGATTAAAATTAACATCCGCTCCGCCTGAACCGGTCCGAACCAGCTGAATCCCACCCCTGGAGAGAGGTCCATGGTAGACAGTTTGAGGTTGAGGCTGTGAGGGTTTGGGGCTGTAACAACAGAGTTGGGTAGTGCATTCCAGGCATTGAACACTTTTTTGCTGAATTCATATTTCTGAAATTGAGTTTGGAGCGGTTCACCTGGAGTTTGTATCGATCGTTTGTCTGTGTATTATTGTGGTTGAAGCTGAAGAAGTTGTTGACAGGTAAGACATTGTAGCAGACAATTTTGGGTACTATGCTTAGATCAGACTGCAGGCAGCGCAGTTCCAGATTGTCCAAGCCCACAATTTCAAGCCTGGTGGTGTAAAGGATTCTATTGTGAGTAGAGGAATGGAGTACTCTTCTCGTGAAATACCTCTGGTCCCGCTCAATCGTGTTAATGTCCGATATACAATGTGGATTCCAGGCAGATGAGCTGTATTCAAGAATTGGTCTGACAAAGGATTTGTATGCCCTCGTTAGTAATATTTGAGCTTCAGCTTCAGGATCTGTCCTTCCAAAGAAGGTTGGTTTCTTTCAGGATTGACTGAAAGGGACTCCTTGGGACAAGATAGCCCCATGTTCAATATTTGAGGGGCTGCCACAGAGAGGAGTTGGGGGAACAATCTATTTTCCAAAGCACCTGAAGGCCAGACAAGGAACAATGGGTGGAAACTAATCAAGGAGCGATTCAATCTAGAAATAAGGAGAAATTTTCTGACAGCTTAATATTCTGCCCTCTTAATCTTACACATAAAGTGTAAGAGAAGTTATTCAGGTTAGGCTGGCTGTTTCTTTCATTTAACCTTACAACATAATTTTCTGAGCCGGTTCCCGAGAGGAAAATGCCCCAAGAGCATAGATGTAGCATGGGAAGCAGTCTTGCCAAAGAGGGAGGGCAAATTTAAATCCTCTGAATAGGATCCCGCCCATGGGAACAAAATTAGAAGAGCAAAAGGATTTTTCAGACAAAGTCTTATCACAGAGCAGACGCCTTGGAGAAGGTGCACAGAAATGATGGCCCTAAGCTCAATTTTCCTCCTGCTCGTCCTCTGCCTTCTGATTGTCCAACTGGTGAAGCTCCAGTTGCGTAGAAGACACTACCCACCTGGACCGACTCCTCTGCCTTTCATCGGGTGCTTATGGCACCCCAAATTTTTTCAATTAACCCGGGAACTCTTGATAGAGGTAAGAATTTTCTATCCCTTTCATCAGCTGATTGACACAGAATAAAAAAAACTGAATTGTTGTTAGAGGAAAGAGGCACCGATACATATTTATAAGGAAAGAAATGAAGGCATGGAAGATGCCCCTTCGGAGGTCAATACAGGTAGTCCTCGACTTACAACAGTTTGTTTAGTGACCGTTCAAAGTCATAATCGCGTGATCAAAATTCAGGTGTTTGGCAACAATACAGGTAACAACAGAACAGAATAGAACAGAACAGAACAGGTTAGTCCTTGACTTACAACAATTCATTTAGTTACGATGGCATTGAAAAATGTGACTTATGACCATTTTTCACAGTTACGACCTTTGAAGCATCTCCATGGTCACATGATCAAAATTCAGATGCTTGGCAACTGGTTCATATTTATGACCGTTGCTGTGTCCTAAGGTCACGTGATTCCTTCTGACAAGCAGAGTCCATGGGGAAGCCAGGCTTATTTTAACAACCGTGTGACTAACTTATCAACTGCAGTGACTCGCTTAACATCCGTGGCAAGAAAAGTCGTAAAACAGGGCAAAACGCCCTGAACGGATGTCTCATTTCACGACAGAAATGTCGGGGCTCAATTGTGGTCATAAGTCAAGGACCTGCCATTTATTGCTAAGCGACATTGCGGCTTTTGTGTAACCAAAGGGAGTGGCGGTGAAATCTATTTTTCTTTTTCGTAAGAGCTACTGTTTGCGTTCACCGTGTTCTAGAGGAACATGGTGAGAACATTAGTGCGTTGGGAGAGATCAACACACTAATTTTAAGATTTATAGAAATTCCAGATTGGGACATCTAACTTAGGCAAGAGAAAGAAACAAGCAAGCAAACAAACAAACAAACAAATCTAATATTTCCCAGGATGCCTCTTGCTCCATTCTTTCAGTATCTAACCGTGCTCTCTCTCTCTCTTTTCATTTTGAGCAAAGGCTGCTCGTGCTTTTCCTGCTTCAGCCTTTGTGCTGGCAATGGCCAAACGCATCACTTGCCGATGACTATTTGGAAGACTTGAGACCTTGCCTTGTATGAGGCTCTGTGACATGGTGTCTTCTGGAGCTACTTGGCTGTTTAGAGAGCAAGGGTGTCAAACTCGATTTCGTGGAGGGTTGTGTTTGACTTTGTGTTTTTCTTTTCAAAAAAAGTTTTTTTATTTTTATTTCTCATAAACACATTTACATGTACGGTCATTTATCCATCATTTTTCATTCATCTTCTCTTTTAACTTTCATTTTTAATTTTTACTTTTTCGGGGCTGCTCTTTTACCCTTTACCTTTATTCCAATCTTTCTTCTTCTCCTCCCCTTCTCTTCCTTCCTCTTTCTCCTCCTACTTTCTTCGTTCTTCCTCTCCTTCTCTTTCCTACTTCCCCTTCCATTCCCCCACTCCTCTCTTCTTCCCCCCTTCTAATCTTCTCTTCTCTTCTCTTCTCTTCTCTTCTCTTCTCTTCTCTTCTCTTCTCTTCTCTTCTCTTCTCCTCTCCTCTCCTCTCCTCTCCTCTCCTCTCCTCTCCTCTCCTCTCCTCTCCTCTCCTCTCCCTCTACTCCTTCCCCTCTCTCTTGTTGTTTCCCTTTTCAGTTCAATCTAAAGTGGTATTAGAGCAGCCCCGATTTTCTAATTATCTTTATTCTCATTTCAACTTCTTATTCAATTAATATTTATTTTTATTTCATCAGCTGTGTACATTTTTATAATATCTCACTTTTTTCCCCTTTTACCCCCCCCCCTCCTTTCTCCTTTTACTTGGCATCGTCTGGGTATCCATTTTTTTAATTGTTTTCTCTATCTATTTTATCTCTATACCCTTATTCATATTTCCTTTCTAACCAATCATAAAAATTTTCCCATCTCTTGAAATACATCGACTCCTCTTTATCTTTTATTCTCAATGTTAATCTATTCATTCCTGCACACTTTAAAATTTTCTTTAGAATTTCTCCTTCCAACGGGATTTTATCTGCTTTCCAATTTTGTGCAAGTACAATTCTAGCCGCTGTTATTATATGAATAATCAAATATGTATCTTCTTTACTGTAATTCTCTGGTAAAAGTGTTTGACTTTGGAGGGCCGGGTGGGCATGGCCAGGGAACAATCAGTGGAACAACTTGCCTGCAGAAGTTGTAAATGCTCCAACACTGGAAGTTTTTAAGAAGATGTTGGATGACCATTTGTCTGAAATGGTGTAAGATTTCCTGCCTAGGCAGGGGGTTGGACTAGAAGACCTCCAAGGTCCCTTCCAACTCTGTTATTCTATTCTATTTGAACACCTAATTGCATACTTTCCTTATTTTTCCTTCTTGCTCTCTTCCCATCTTTCATTCTTTTTCTTTCCTCTTTCCCTTTCTCCTTTCCTGTCCCTTCTTGCATGCTCAAATGCAAAAGAGGAAACATTTCTCCTTTTGTTTTGTTTTTAGTTTGTTTTTCTAGCCCTCTGCCAGCGAAAATGGAGCTCAGGAGGGCCGCGCATAGCCCCATTTTCATTGGCAGAAACACCGCGGGCCAGTCCTTTGCTGTTCCCAGGGTGGCCCCATGGGCCAGAACTAAGCGCCCCGTGGGCTGATTCTGGCCCGCTGGCCTTGAGCTTGACACCCCTGGTCTAAAGGTAAAGGTAAAAGTTCCCCTCGCACATATGTGCTAGTCGTTCCCAACTCTAGGGGGCGGTGCTTCCTCTCGAAAGCTTATGTGCTTTCGAACTGCTAGGTTGGCAGAAGCCAACCTAGCAGTTGGACCTCATTTCCATAGTTGTTAAGTGAATCCCCGCAGTTATTAAGTGAATCTGGCTTCCCCCTTTGTCAGAAGGTCGCAAAAGCAGATCACATGACTCATGGACACCGCAACCGTCATAAATAGGACTCAATTGCCAAGCGTACTGAATTTTAATCATGTGACCACGGGGATACTGCAACAGTCAGAAGTAGTCATGGCCCCATCGGAGCCCGTTTTGGAGGAGGAGGAGGCCGTCCAATAGGGATGGCACATATCCTTTGGCATGTTTGGAGAGGTCAGGAAATGAGGACGACGCTGTCCTGGGCCCCTTGGGCCAGGAGTGGGTTCTAAATTTTTTTACTACCAGTTCTGTGGGTGTGGCTTATTTTGTGGGTGTGGCTTGGAAGTCATGTGACTAGGTGGGCATGGCTAGCTGATCAGAGTCATTTCTGGAAGGTCCTCGCACTTACGACCAGTCCTCGCACTTACAACCCAACTCATTTGTTTGCTTTGAACACTGATCAGCTGTAGGACGGCCCTTTGAAGCCCCGCGGCAAGAGTTTAAACAGTTTTTTTCCCTCTAGTCATCAGCTGGGACTCAGGAGGCAGCAATAGATTGGGGGTGGGACCAAATAAAAGGTAAGAATAACGTGGGGGGGTGGGGGGGTGGGAGGGCGGGGGGGGGAGAACCGGTTCGGTGACGTCATATCGTCACCGCTACTGGCTCGGCCGAACCGGACCGAACTGGGAGGAACCCACCACTGCCTCGGGCATTGGGGGAGGTGGTCGACTGGACAGAGAGCTGCCTGATGTCACAGACACTGGGGAGAATCGGTTGCTGACAGGAGCTGATTGGCAGCAGATCCCCTCTGATGAGGAACAGCTGCCTCCCCCGCTCGATCCAAGGGCACGGACAGCAGAACTTAGGCAAGCTCAGAGATGGGCTGTAAGACTACTCAGGAGGAAGTTGCCCCACCACTGCTCACAAGGAACACCTGGAGCATACAAAAGAGATGGCTTGCATCCAGCAAAGAAAGGGACTGAGTTACTTGGCATTAAATTCACAAGTTTTCTGGATAAACATTAAAACTGAACAGCGGGGAGAGAGAATTAATTGATACAGAACATTTCTGTCCCAAGCAATCTAAAATTAATAGGGTGCATGTAACATAGATTTCTGTGCGGGTAAGATTATCAACCTTGCTGTCAAGCAAAACCAAGCATTTAATAGTGAGTCCATACCATGTGCACTAATCAAACAGGTGGCAAGAAAGTAGGGACAGTCAGGGACAACACAGGTTATGTAGACAGTAAACACAGGGTCCAACAAAATGGACTTAAATGTCTATACACCAATTCACAGAATATGAGGAATAAACTGGGTGAATTAGAAATTCAAGTAAATGACGGCAGATATGATATTGTTGCCATTACAGAAACTTGCTGGGATGAAACCCACAAATGGAACATACAGCTAGAGGGATTTAAATTATTTAAAAGAAATAGACCAGTGGTTCCTCCCGGTTCGGCCAAGCTGGTAGCAGTGACAATATGACATCACCGAACCGGTTCTCTTTGTTCAGAAGATGGGCCCTCTCGCCCTCCTCCCCCGTGTTATTCTTACCTTTTATTTGGCCCCACCCCCAATCTATTCGCTGCCTCCCGAGTCCCAGGTGATCAGCTAGAAGGAAAAAAACTTTTAATTTTTGCCGCGGGGCTTCAAAGGGCCACCCTACAGCTGATCAGTGTTAAAAGGCAGTGCGGTGGTAGACCAGTGTGCTCGAAAAACAAATGGGTAGACCGGAACAGCTCTGCAAGCAGTTAAAAGCCTGGTAGACCAGTACCTCTGCTAAATCCTAAAGAATTGTCACATGACCATCAAACCACGCCCACAAAATAAGCCACGCCCACAGAACCGGTAGTAAAAAAATTTAGAACCCACCCCTGAAATAGGCCAAATAAAAAAGGAGGTGGAGTTGCACTATATATAAGAAATAAGTACATCTCTACAGAAATAGAGCATAACAATGATGAAAATTATCTTGAATGCATTTGGGTCAATATTAAAGGGTGGAAAATGACATTGCCACATGTCTATACTATAGGCCACCCAACCAAAAAGAGGAAATAGATAAACTTTTTGCTAGTCAGCTAACTAAGGTATGTAGGAAGCACATCACAATAGTAATGGGGGATTTTAACTACCCTGACATCAACTGGGAGTAAAACTCTGCACCAAGAGGAAGATCCAACAGGTTCCTAACAAACCTAGCAGACAGCTTTGTTTTCAAAAAAGTAGAGAAAGGGAACAAGGGGCTCAGCCATATTGGACTTAATTCTCACTAACAGAGATAAGATGATAGAAGGTGTTGAAGCTACCGGAACCTTGGGGGTGAGTGATCATGCAATATTGGAATTCAACATTATGCAAGCACAAGTAATAGAACAAATTCAAACTAGAGTCTTGGACTTTAAGAGAGCTCATTTCAATAAACTTAAAGACAGCTTGGGAAAGATTCCATGGATGAGAATCTTTAAGGAAAAACAACTCAAGAAGCTTGGGGAATTTTGAAAAGTGAGACTATAAAAGCCCAGTCTAACACAATACCAATGAAGAAAAAAAATAACAGCTCTCAAAAGAAACCAGCGTGGCTGCATAAAGAACTCTCTGACAAATTGAAAGACAAAAAGGACAAGTATAAAAAGTGGAAAGAGGAGCACATAACTAAGGCAGAATATCAGCAAATAGTCCGAGTCTGCAAAGATGAAGTGAGGAAAGCAAAGGCTCACAACAAACAAAGGCTTGCAACAAAAGTAAAAAATAACCCCCAAAAAAGCTTCTTCCAGCATATTAAAAGCAAGAAAAAAGTCAAGGGAACAATTGGTCCATTGCTGGGAGAAAGTGGCAAGAAGGTAACAAGCAACAGAGAGAAAGCAGAACTACTTAACTTGTTTTTTGCATCTGTCTTTACACAAAGGGAAAAAACAGTCCAACCTATCAAAAACAGCACCACAAAAAACAGATTAAGAACATGGAGGAGGTGTGGCCAACGTCATGGCGATACGATGGGCACTTCAGAAGCTCCTAAACAACCGTTGATATCTCCGCTGTCCGGGGAGTCCTGAATGACCTAAATCATCCTGTAGAGATGATGAACAAGAGGACCATGGACTGACTGACACAGGGAGATCGCAAACTCCCTGGCTGGATCAGAAGAAGCTCCTCAAACTGGGCAGCGGAGAAAGCGGCCATAGAAGTCGCTAGGAAGCTGGGGCAGTCACAGCGGAAAGAAGAAGATGAAGACAGAGTGTTTCATCTAGAAAAGAGGCTGAAAATGAGGAGGGAGAGCAGATGTGTATTGGCTCTCACCTCTGGTAATTGGGCGGCGAAGAAAGCGAAAGTCCGAGGCAAAAAGGTTTTTTTGCTTTTGTTTTTGAATGAATTAAGGAAAGTGATTGGGAACTCTCTTTAAAAGTGTGTATTAACCAAGAGGAGATAGAGAACTGACTGGATTTTCCTGTTTACAATAAAATGCAATGACTTTAAATAATTTTGATGTAAATTACTGACTAGAATTAACTAAAAAGTACTAAAAAGAACTGGAACTTTGAAATGGCATTGTTTTACTGAATGAAATAGTCTGCAGTGCCAGCTAGTGGCAGAAGAAAAAGAAGGTTTGAATTAACTATAGCTTGTAAACTGACCTTGACTATCTGGACGGGAGTGATAAGAAAGCAGATGTGCAAGAGAGAGAGATTAGATTGTTAACTTTGTCCCATGTCTCAAGTTTTATTTTCTCTGTTTTGCTTCTTTATTTACTTTTTTGAGCTTTTTGAAGTACTTTGTTTTAGATTGGTTTTGGTGAAACTCTTCTTGGCTTTTTTCTTTTTTTTTCTTCCCTCTCTGCATGATTGGAAAAGAAGTGACATATATAGAATTTGGATTAAGGCAAGAAGAGCCTGAAGAAATTTTATTGGCTTTTTTTTTCACTTTCACTTTTCTCTTTGCTCCTAAGATTCTTTTTTCTTTTTCTTTTTTCTTTTTACTTTTGGATTGGTAATATTTTTAGTATATTGTTTTTGAGGGGGTGATTGACTCTTTTTGTTTGTTTGTTTCTTTCTTCTTTTTTTCATCAATTTTTTCTAATCCACTCAACGGGGAGGATTAGATATTTGGATTACAAATAAACCATAAGTGGATTACAAATTTATCTTATACAGCATCATGAAGAAATTTGCAGCACACCTGCACCCAACAGCAAGTCCCTCAATGACAGAAACACAAAAAATATCGGAGACAATGAAGTTAAAGAATTTTATGCAATCACTACACGATGATTTGAAACAGGACTTAAAAGAAATGAAAGAGTTGATTGGGAAAAATGAAGAAAGAATTCAAAAAGTTGAGGAAAAAGCAGATTTGACAGAAAAGAAAGTTGAAGAACTAGAAGAAAAATTGATATCAGTTGACAAAAATCAAGAGAGGACAATTATCTCATTGCAGATGGACCGTTCTGATTTTAACCTAAGATTTCAAAATATAGAGGAAGAAAAAGGGGAAAATTTGCCAGATGTGATTGCTGAGATGTTGGCAGAGGTCATGGAAGAACCCAAGGAGAAGATTTTGAATGAGATTGATGAGGCCTTTAGAGTATATACAAGATAAGCAATGAGAAACAAATTACCGAGAGAAGTCCATGTAAGATTTACAAAGAAAGCAATAAAAACCGAGATACTACAGAAAACAAGAAACACAGTTTTGAAATACAAAGATAAAGAAATAGCAGTATTCAGACAAATATCCAGAAGAGTTAGAGACTTGAGGAGAGAATATCATTTCCTAACAAGATTTTTAATAACAAAAGGAGTGAGTTTCAGATGGTTAATACCAAAAGGAATTTTGGTAACATGGCAAGAACAAAGACATAGATTAGACTCCATTGAAAAAGCGAAATTATTCTATAGCAATTTTGTGGACCACTAGATGATGGAGTGGGAGTGGCAAGAGAGATTGAACATACAGATGACATAAGGAAAACAAAGAAAGGATAAAGGAATAGGACAAAAGAGCACTAAGAGAAGGAGCAAGGGCAAAAGACCTAAAGGAACAAAGAGAGACAAGAGCGATGAAATTAAAAACTAGTAATAAATAAAGCATGGAAGAAGAAATAAAAGCAATATCAATAAATGTAAATGGACTGAATTCAGCAACAAAAAGGAATAGAATTTTAAACAAACTAAATAGATTAAAGATGGACATTATATGTTTACAAGAAGTACACATTAGAAAACAACACACTAACTATTAGAATATTCAAAATTAGGAGTTTTATTTACTTCACTGATATCAGAAAACAAGAGAGGAGTAGCTTTGAATATTAAAGAAAAATTAGATCCTAAATTAATATTTGTGGAGGAAGAAGGGAGGATTTTGATGGTGGAAGTAAGAATGAACTTCAAACAAATACTCTTGGTAGAGTTACATGCACCAAACGACAAACAAGAATTTCCTGACTGAGAACAATTAATCAGTGGAACAACTTGCCTCCAGAACAGTGGTGAAATGTAAAATTTGTTACTACCAGTTCTGTGGCTTGATGGGTGGCTGTAATGTGACTGGGTGGGCGTGGCCAACTGATCGGACGATCAGGCAACTCAGCTTGGATCATCAGAGCCTTTTAAAAGCATTTTTTTCCACCTCAAAGAGGTTGTAGAAAAAATGCTTTTAAAAGGCTCTGACGATCTCAGCTGAGCCACACGATCATCAGAGGCTTTTTTTTTTACTTTTAAAAGCATTTTTTTGGCCGAAGGAAAAAATGCTTTTAAAAGTAAAAAAAAAAAAAAGTCTCTGATGATCGTGTGCCTCAGCTGGGCATGGAAGGAGGCATTTTTGCTACCGGTTCTCTGAACCATCCGCCACGATCGCTACAGGATCAGGCGATCCAGTCTGAACCGGGAGCATTTCACCTCTGCTCCAGAAGTTGTGAATGCTCCAACACTGGAAGTTTTTAAGAAGATGTTGGATAACCATTTGTCTGAAGTGGTGGTAGGGTTTCCTGCCTAGGCAGGGGGTTGGACTAGAAGACCTCCGAGGTCCCTTCCAACTCTGCTATTCTTGTTAAAGCTGTTCTGGAGTAATTTAAGAAGTCATGGGCAGTTAGTCTTTGCCAGGAACAATTGTTTGGCTTGGTCTTACTCTTCCCCGACTTTGACTTGTGACTTTTGCCTTGCCTCACCTGGCCTTGAAGACTGCCTTCTGCCTTTTTTCTTGTGCCTTGACTTTGCCTTGTGGACTCACTTAGGCGGGGGGACTGAACTTGGGACCCTGGACCGTGCCCTGTGAACATTCTCCTATTCTGTGGACTTAGGGACTGTTGTTTGGGGGGACTGAGGGTGGCTGCCCTTAGGGTAGCCTGGTGCTGGAGCTTTACCGGTCATTGGGGGGTCCATTTGTTGGACCATTTATTGAGAGCAACGAAGGACTCTCGCAACGCCTGCCTTGCCTTGACCACCTGGGCCATAAAGTAAGTGTGAAAAACTATCGTAAGCCACTTTTTCCAGTGCTGTTGTAACTTTGAACGGTCACTAAATGAATGGTTGTAAGTCGAGGACCACCTGTATTACATTGAGGGTTCAGGAAAGAGGCGGGATCACCTGATGTCCAACTTTCCAACTCTATTCCGCTGTCATTCTATACATAGAAGGCTTAAAGCTGGAGTAACCAAAGGCTACTCTACATGCCACTTACTCACAGGATGGTTTTGGGGGGCTCTGTGAAATTCTTCCCCCTTTTGGCATAAAGAAATATATCAATAATGAAAAATGTTGTCTGTTGTGCAAATACTTCTGTATTTCCCTGCTTTTGCCTACATTTTATTTCATTTATGCCCGTTAACTATTTTTGATGCTTGCTGATGTCTAATAAACAAACAACTTTTTTTCCTGCTAACTAAAGCGAGTACCATTTGCACTTGCTGTGCTCTGAATGTAAGGATTGGACTGGGTGGAAATTAAACTGGATGTCATCTACAGTAACTTTCCAGGAAAATTAAAAATCTCCTTATTCCACTTAACTTTGTTCACAACACAAACAACATTTTTTAAAAAAAATGATGCCCTTTCTCCCTGCTTTCTTTTTAAAAAACTGTCTAATCAAATGAAATCTTTCAGGGAATTGAAACGTTTGCACACTCCCTTGTGTCTGTTGTTGTTTAACTTAATAAAGGTGCTATCTAGTGTGCAGCTAGAGTAGATTTATTTATTTATCAAATTTTTGCACCACCCATCTCATCTAAAATCTCTGGGATAACACTGGACAGTGGACAAAAGTTATTTTTTCGGGGAACAGGAATAGAGTCCACCTTATCGGTTTCCTCCTCCTCCTCCTCCTCCTCCTCCTCCTCCTCCTCCTCCTCCTCCCTTCAAACCCCACCTCCTTCCAGCATTGATGATGTTACCATTTGGGTACTGAAATGTCTGCAAGAAAACAACCAACCTCAGAAAGTACCAAGGATTCTACAGCCCTCCTCCTCTTCCTCCTCCTCCCTGCAAACCCCTCTCCCTTCCAGCACTGATGATGTTACCTAGTTGGGTACTGGAAATGTCTGCAAGAAAACAACCAACCTCAGAGAGCACCAAGGACCCCACAGTCCTCCTCCTGCTCCTCTCTCTCCTATCCGTAATGAATCTAATGAATTTAAGCTTTTATTCAAATGAGAATAAAGCAATATAGTCACCAGTCTAGCCCAGGAATCTTAAAGACTGTCCGGGATCATTTTTCTAACAGATGTCCAAGATCTACGGGAATATCTTCACGTTGTGGTTCGGACCCTACCCTCTGATTATATTACAAGGCTACCAAG
The DNA here is from genome assembly GCF_059756535.1 of Pantherophis guttatus. Lineage (NCBI taxonomy): Eukaryota > Metazoa > Chordata > Lepidosauria > Squamata > Colubridae > Pantherophis > Pantherophis guttatus. The sequence goes on along the minus strand of NC_142068.1, from coordinate 5,429,302 downwards.
CTGTGAAGGATGGTCTCACCACCCACCCTGAAGATGTTTCTGGCCGGCCTCTGCTCCCCTTTTTCAAAACATTGGCAAATAACAAAGGTAAGAACAATCAACTTTCTTCAGATGTGGGTACCGGAGGCAGGACAATTTCCATTTCTTTGGTGTCACCTTTCTGGTGGTTCAGCTAGTCTTCTACTTACAACCACATTCACAAGTAAAGTCAATGGGGGGAAATTGTGACTCACCAAACAACTGCAGTGATTCACTCAAGAACCGTGCCTAAAAGCAATAGCACTAACGATAGCACTTAGACTTATATACCGCTTCACAGCCCTCTCTAAGCAGTTTACAGAGTCAGCCAATTTTGGGTCCTCATTTTACCCACCTCGGAAGGATGGAAGGTTGACTCAACCTTGAACTGGTCAAGGATCAAACTTCTGGCAGTGGGCAGAGTTAGCCTGCAATACTGGGTTTTAACCACTGCATCACCACAAAAGTGGCGAGGGACGGAGGGAAGGAAGGAAGGAAGGAAGGAAGGAAGGAAGGAAGGAAGGAAGGAAGGAAGGAAGGAAGGAAGGAAAGAAGGAAGGAAGGAAGGAAAAGCAATAGAACTTAGACTTATATACTGCTTCACAGTGCTTTCCAGTGCTCTCTAAGCGGTTTACAGAGTCAACCTCTTGCCCCCAACAATCTGGGTCCTCATTTTACCCACCTTGGAAGGATGGAAGGATGAGTCAACCTTGACCTGGTCAGGATCAAACTTCTGGCAGTGGGCAGAGTTAGCCTGCAATCCTGGATTTTAACCACTGCATCACCACAAAAGGGAGGGAGGGAGGGAGGGAGGGAGGGAGGGAAGGAAGGAAGGAAGGAAGGAAGGAAGGAAGGAAGGAAGGAAGGAAGGAAGGAAGAGCAATAGCACTTAGCTTATTAAAAAAGATTTAAAAGATTGTAAAATTGGATGGGACTCACTTAACAAATACAAATTTGTATTAATCAAAAATCAACTCTTGAGAATGGTAGAATGTTAATGTAATTTTGAAATTTGAATAGATTCATCGCATGGTTTTGAGGGGTTTCCTTTATAACTTTATTTCTTCTTTTTTTCCCCTCAATATTTTTCTTTGTCATTTACTTGTTTATTTCTAATATTTTTCTGCTTGTCTTCTTGCTTTGTTTTCCTTCATTCTCTTGTCCCCTTTTAGTTATTCCTAATTTAGGCTTCCTGTTTTATGATAGTTTCCTAGTAACTCCAAAGCCTATGCTGCCCAGTTGGCAGAACTGGACTTCACGTTTCAGAGGCAGTTTTACATTCCTCTGTGAACCACTCAGAGAAGGTTGTAAAGCATGTTGAAGTGGGATATAACATATTTTTTGGACTATAGGACACCCTTTTTTGTATCCCAAAAGGGGGTGAAAATGTCTGTGCGTCTTAATGGATAGATTATGCGCAGAATAAATATCAAACTAGGAAGTACCAGATAGCTTTTAGCTGAATGTTGTGTAGAAATGCATAGTTTATAGGGGCCAAAATAGCATATTGTTATGTAGAAATGTATAGCGCACAGGGGGGAGAATAGAGGGGTGGTAAAGTATGATATAATATAATGTGGACGGATTTCACCTTGGGGAAGTCATGGGAAGAGGGGAGGGTTGGGGGGGTTAGGGAGGGATGCGGGGGGAAAGGGGGAAAAATTGGTTTTTGTAAAACTTTTTCAATTAAAAAAAAAATGTCTGTGCGTCTTATAGACCAAATATTGCCAAAGCCCCACCCACCTGCCAGCCATTTTTTGGCCTCTGCATGCCCTGTTTTGGGGCCTTTTCCAGGCCTTTTTGGCTCATTTTTGAGGCTTTTTCTGGCCTGTTTTCAAGGCTTATTTGGCCCATTTTGGGGGCTTTTTCGGCCCATTTTTTGGCTTTTTTCAGCCTGTTTTGGGGCTTTTTTGGCCCATTTTTTTTGGCTTTTTTGGCCCCTTTTCAGGGCTTTTGGGGCCTGTTTTTCTGAAAAAACAGGCCCAAAAAAGCCTCAAAAACAGGCAAAAAAAAAGGCAAAAAAGCAGGCCAAAAAACCTCTCGAAAATGGGCCGAAAAGCCTTGAAAATGGGCCAAAAAAAGACCTGAAACAGGCTGAAAAAACTCTTGAAAATTGCCCCAAAGAAGCCTCAAAAACAGGCTGAAAAAAGCCTCAAAAACAGGCTGAAAAAAGCCTCAAAAATGGGTTGAAAAAAGCCTCAAAGGCTGAAGAGCCTTGGTAGTACAGTGGTCTAAAGTACCCTGTTATTAAGAACAGCTGCCTGCAATTACTGCAGGTTCGAATCTCACCAAGGCTCAAGGTTGACTCAGCCTTCCATCCTTTCTAAGGTAGGTAAATTGAGGACCCAGTTTGTGGGGGCAATAAGCTGACTTTGTATAAATATACAAAAGGATGAAGGCTATTGCTTAGCACATTGTAAGCCGCCCTGAGTCTCCGGAGAAGGGCGGCATATAAATCAAATTTAAAAAAAAAAAAAGCCTCACAAATGGGCTGAAAAAAGCTGAAAAAATGAGCTGAAAAAAGCCTTGAAAATGGGCTGAAAAAACCCTCAGAAACGGGCCAAAAAAGCCTTGAAAATGGGCTGAAAAAACCTTGAAAATGGGCTGAAAAAACCTTGAAAATGGGCTGAAAAAAGCCCCCCAAACAGGCCAAAAAAAGCCTAGAAAATGAGACAAAAAAGCCCCAGAAGACTGGAAAAGGCCTGAAAACAGTAGGCCAAAAACATTTTTTATTGTTTTCCTCTTCTAAATTCAGGTGCGTCTGATAGTCCGAAAAATATGGTAAATCTAAGTGCCATTGCTATTTCTATCACAATATTCGGAGAAAGGTATTTTGCCTTTCTGTCATTTCTAAAGACTTGAATAAGGCCGATAATCTGTCATTTGGTGGTTCTGTGTCATCAGGAATTCTGCTTTCCACGGGCCTGACCTGGAAGCAGCAAAGACGATTTTCAATGGCGGCTCTGAAGAACCTCGGTTTGGGGAAGAGCGCTCTGGAGTATCAGATCCAAGAGGAGGCAGAGAGTTTGGTGGAAGTGTTCAGGAAAAGTGAAGGTACTACAAAGGCGAATGCCTTCATCTTTTGGCCGGAAACCTGTATTTTCTTATTTGTTTTAATTTTCCAAAATGTACAAGCTAAGACAAAAAGGACAGGCTGAAGTCATTTCTTCAATGTCTGCAAGGGAAGGCAAAAAAAGATCAAGATGGAGGCTCACCCAATAAAACCTTTGATCCTTTTTTTCATGTTTTGTGCAAGGAAATGTAAGATGAGCCAATATATTTGATAAATAGAGAGGATAGATAGATAGATAGATAGATAGATAGATAGATAGATAGATAGATAGATAGATAGATAGATAATAGAGATAGATAGATAGAGACAGAGATAGATAGAGAGATAATAGAGAAAGAGAGAGAGAGAAAGAGAGAGAAAAAGAGAGAGAGAGAAAGATAATATAGATAGATAGATAGATAGATAGATAGATAGTAGATAGATAGATAGATAATAGATAGAGACAGAGCTAGAGAGATAATAGAGATAGAGACAGAGAGAGAAAGAGAGAGAAAGATAATAGAGATAGATAGATAGATAGATAGATAGTAGAGAGATAGATAGATAATAGATAGAGACAGAGCTAGAGAGATAATAGAGATAGATAGATAGATAGATAGATAGATGATAGATAGATAGATAGATAGATAGATAATAGATAGAGACAGAGCTAGAGAGATAATAGAGATAGAGACAGAGAGAGAAAGAGAGAGAAAGATAATAGAGATAGATAGATAGATAGATAGATAGTAGATAGATAGATAGATAATAGATAGAGACAGAGCTAGAGAGATAATAGAGATAGATAGATAGATAGATGATAGATAGATGATAGATAGATAGATAGATAGATAGATAATAGATAAATAGAAGATAGATAATAGCTATATAGATAAATGATAGCTATATAGCTATATAGCTATATAGCTAGCTAGATGGATGGATGGATGGATGGATGGATGGATGATAGATAGATAGACAGAAAAATGGTTGGTTGGATGGATGGATAACAGATAGATAGATGATAGATAGATAGATAGATAGATAGATAGATAGATAGATAGATAGATTGACAGACAGACGGATGGACAGATGATAGATGATAGATGATAGAGAGAAAGACAGGCAGATAGATAAATAGATACAGATGAATGTACAGGTAGTCTTTGACTTACAACCATTCGTTTAGTGATCATTCAAAATTGCAACAGCATTGGAAAAGGGATTTTTGACCATTCTTCACACATATGACGTCCCAGTGGGGAATTCTGGGCATTGAAGTCCGCCAGGCTTAAATTTGCCAAGGTTGGAGACCCCTGTTCTAGTCCAACTCCCTGCTCAAGCAGGAGACCCTACACCATTTCAGACAAATGGTTGTCCAGTCTCTTCATAAAAGCCTCCAGTGATGGAACATCCATAACTTCTGGTGGCAAGTTGTTCCACTGGCTAATTGTCCTCACTGTCAAGGAATTTCTCCTTAGTTCTAGGTTGCTTCTCTCCTTGATTATCCCAAAGGTGCTTTTTTTCAGGAGGAAACTGGACTTTCTTGTGTTTTCTTTTGAAGACGTTTCGCTTCTCATCCAAGAAGCTTCTTTAGCTCTGACAGGATAGTGGGGAATGGAGGGATTTATACAGATAAACTTCCAAGTGCTTCAAGGACCCTCTAAAAGGATGCAAATGACCAACTGTCTACAAGGAATATAAATCTTCCATTCCCCACTTTTGGGACAAGCATGACCTGGATGACTGAGAATCTCTACAGACTCTCCTTGATTAGTTTCCATCCGTTGCTTCTTTTCCTGCCTTCAGGGTTGACTCCCTCTTCGTTGTGGCAACCCCTCGAGGACTAGAAGATGCTATCATATCATGCAATGGTGAAATCTAAAATTTGTTACTACCGGTTCTGTGGGCGTGGCTTAGTTGGGGGGGGGGGTAATGTGACTGGGTGGGCGTGGCCAATTTTTTTTTTTACTTTTAAAACCATTTTTTACACGTAAAACCATGTAAAAAAAATGCTTTCAAAAGCCTCTGACGATCCCAGCTGAGTTGCCTGATCGTCAGAAGGTTTTTTAAAAAAACCCTCTGTCGATCAGGCAACTCAGCTGGGATCGTCAGAGCTTGGATCGTCAGATCCATTTATGAGAAAAAAACTTTTTTTTCTTTTAAATGGCTCTGACGATCCAAGCTGAGTTGCCTGATCGTCAGAAGGTTTTTTTAAAAAAACCTCTGTCGATCAGGCAACTCAGCTGGGATCGTCAGAGCTTGGCTCGTCAGATCCATTTACGAGAAAAAAACTTTTTTTTCTTTTAAATGGCTCTGACGATCCCAGCTGAGTTGCCTGATTGGCAGGCAACTCAGCTGGGATCGTCAGAGCTTGGATCATCAGAGCTTGGCTCGTCAGAGGCATTTAAAAGAAAAAAAAAAGCCTCTGATGATCACCCGGCTCAACTGGGCATGGGGGGATGGGGGGCAGGGATTTTTGCTACCGGTTCTCCGAACTGCCCGCCGCCATCGCTACCTACTCGCCCGAGCCGGTCCGAACCGGGAGCATTTCACCCCTGATATCATGTCATCCTTAGTCTTTCTCCGCAGGCCCTATGCAATCTTTGCAAGAGGCATGCCAGTCACCGAGTCCCTCTTTCTCTTTGCAGGAAAACCCATGAATCCTTCTTTCGCCCTGAACCTCGCGGTTTCCAACGTGATTTGTGCGGTAGTCTTTGGACATCGTTTCTCCACAGAAGACAAGATTTTTCACCACCTGCTGGAAGCCATGGAGAAGATTTTCAATGCCTCTGACAGTGTCATGTTTAATGTGAGCTGATTCCGTCTTTCCTTTTTCTAAAGAAAATCAAAATGTGACGGTCACTGAACAATCCTACAGGTTGTGGGTCAAAAAACCTGCAATGGGGACTAAAGGCTAGCTTGGAAGCAGGTCTATTGTTCTGTCCCCGTCCCACACGCACACACACCAACAGACGTCCAAGAGTTAAGGACCAAACCAGCCGACAAAATCCTTTTCCTTATGATAACGGAACTTGGCAGCAACCTTGTGGCTGCCTGCCAAGAGTTTATTACTTACGAAGGGAAGAGATAACTTCTCTCCGCTTCTGGTACATCAAAGTAAAATGCTCAATAATTACAGAGTCAATCAAGTCCAAAGATAATCCAGCAAAGTCTATAGCAAAAGTCCGGCAATGCAGAATGGCGTGGAAGCTTTCAGCTTTGTTCGTCACAAGGCTTGACTGGCCACCATGCTCCTTTTATATCCTGTGGGGTGTGGTCCAGTGACTCAGCCTAATCTCGGGCACGCCTTTTCTTCTGTTGCCCGCGCTTATCTCTGCGACGCTGTCGAGGATCCAGCCAAGACTCATTACTCTCATCACTGTCCACCTGTGGCTGCGTGGACATGCTTGGCCCCGGCCCTATCTCTTGCCCTTCGGCGGACACTGAAGGCATTGCCAGAGAGGAGGGTCCTGGAGAGGGAGGCCTTGCCAACTCCTCTCCTTCACTCTCGGAGTCCTCTCCTGCCGATAACACAGGCTCAGGTAACGGAGCCACAACATCTATCTGCAGCGAGAGGAGTCCAAAAAGTCAAAATGGCGGCCACGACGGTGCAATAAAAAACCCAGCCCCTTTTTTGGGTGGGTCACACAGGTGGCACAGATGTGAAAAGGACAGGTCTTTGATTGAATTGTGGTGGCAGCCATCTTTTTGATCCCATCCTTGCCGAGTGAGATTGGTTGGGTTTCCCGTACAGATAGTCCTTGAGTTACGACCATAATGGAGCCAGCCCATGGTGGTTGTCATTTGTTTTGGTCGTAAAACTTTTTGTGTTGGCGGTAAAATTGTGTGACCAATCATCTGTAATGATTCTCAGTCACCCAGATCATGGTTGTCCCAAAGGTGTTTTTTCAAAAGGCAGCTGGACTTTGTTTTGCCTTGAAGATCTTCCTCAGAACTGAAGAAGCTTCTTGGATGAGAAACGAAAGGTCTTCAAGGAAAACGAAAGCCCAGTTGCCTTTTGAAAAAGCACCTGTGGGACAAGGACAGCCACATTTTTAAGATGAAGAATGATACTGTCCAATGTTCCCCTCCAAGGGGAAATGATAATCTCGGACTTTAAGGGACAGATACATCAATTTGAGACTCTAGACTTAATGTTCTTGCTTATTCCTGCTTTATAGTTTTATTTTGATGGATAGAAACTAACCAAGAGGGGAAAGCAACCTGGAATTAAGGAGAAATTTCTTGACAGTTTGTGGTCGACAGGTAAATCCCATTATCGTTTTAAAGAGACAAAGACCGAAATAATCCTGTAACAGAGTTTATTCTTTGCAAAGGGACTTTCTCTCTAAAGTAGAGAAAGACGGAAATAAAACAATTTACACAAGTTTTTATAGTCTTCAGGACATTCAGAATACACGTCAATAAAGTACCTTGGGAATCAGTTCCAGATCTTACATAACATCTTATATAACATATGCAGTACATAATTCCACCCTGGAAATTCCCCAATTCCCAACAGAAATACCCCTCAAAAACATCAATTGCGTACTTCCTTTAATTAATAAGGGCAAGTTAACCCAGGAACGTATTTCCTGCAAAACAAACATCTTCTCAAAAACAGGAATTACACATTTCCTTTCTCATGTTCTTAAATGTCAGCTAAATTATATAATCAGGTTATACAAAGTAAAACAAAACCTTAACATGATTTCAAAATGGCGTAACTCAGGTTATGCTTTTACAGGAATAATTCCTATTTTTCTCACACAGTTAGAACAATTAACCAGTAGAACAGCTTGCCTCCAGAGGTTCTGGGTTCTCCATCACTTTTTAAGAAGAGACTGGATGGCCACATGTCTGAAATGGGTCTCCTGCTTGAGTAGGAGGATGGACTAGAAGACCTCCAAGGTCCCTTCCAGCTCTATTCTATTTTTTAATTTTTAATTTTTTTTTTATTTTATTTGTCAAGAATGTATTAGGCAATAAGTATAACCATAATTGGATACATAAAATAGGTACCAATAGAGGAAACATTAGGACAGGGACGGTAGGCACGCTGGTGGGCTTAGGCACACCCCTTACAGACCTCTTAGGAATTGGGGGAGGTCAACACTAGACAGTCTTAGGTTAAAGTTTTGGAGGTTTTGGGATGAAACCACAGAGTCAGGTAGAGCATTCCAGGCATTGACCACTCTGTTGCTAAAGTCATATTTTCTGCAATCGAGTTTGGAGCAGTTCACTTTAAGTTTGTATCTATTGTGTGCTTGTGTATTGTTGTGGTTGAAGCTGAATTAGTCATTGACGGGAAGGACATTGTAGCAGATAATTTTATGAGCTACGCTTAGGTCCGACCGAAGGCGGCCTAGTTCTAAGTTGTCTAAGCCCAGAACTTCAAGTCTGGTGGCCTAAGGTATTTTATTGCGGATAGAGGAATGGAGGACTCTTCTCGTAAAATATCTCTGGACTTTCTCAATTGTATTTATGTCCAATATGCAGTGCGGGTTCCAGACAGATGAGCTGTATTCAAGAATTGGTCTAGCAAAGGTTTTGTATGCTCTGGTTAGTAGTGTGATATTACCGGAGAAGAAGCTACGCAAGATTAGGTTAACAACTCGTAATGCCTTTTTAGTGGGCTTTGGCACTTAGATCATTAGATATGAGTATTCCAAGATCCTTGACAGAGTGAGGATCATCTACAAGGTCGTGTCCACTCAGCTGGTACTTTGTGTTCTGATTCCTTTTGCCAATGTGTAAGACAGAGCATTTGTTGGTTGAGATTTGGAGTTGCCAATTGTTTGACCATTTCGACACAAACTCAAAGGTCTTTTTGAAGAGTAGCAGCATTGTCGATGGTGTTAAATATTTTTACATCATCGGCGAAGCAAACGCAATTGCTTATAATCTGATCGCAAAGGTCATTTATTTATTCTAATTGATTGATTGATTCAACGAAGGACCTAGAATTCTGCCTCAATATTATGTTCTACTAAAATAAAAGAAAAAACTGCCTGGACATTCTCAGAAACCCTGAAAAGGAGAATACAATGCTAAGATATTTGCAAATACAACAGTAAAACCAAAAGATAAGAGCAATAAAAATAAGGGGTGGGGAGGAATTAGAAACATAAGGAAATAATCATTCACTGACACTCAGGTTTTTTTTCTTATGCCTCTTCCTCCAAAGATGTTCAAAACAACTAGAATTTAATTCATCCTCAAGTTAAAGAAAGTAGAGTAGAAGGTTCTGGTCATATCAAAGTCTTGATAATTTCTGCCAAGAATATTCTCAAGATCGTTCTCCACCATTTTGCTCTCAAATAGCAATAGAAATAGCACTTATATATTGCTTTACTGTGCTTTACAGTCTTCTCTAAGCGGTTTACAGAGCCAGCCTCTTGCCCCCAACCATCTGGGTCCTCATTTTACCCACCTCAGAAGGATGGAAGCTGAGTCAACCTTGAGCTGGTCAGGATCAAACTGCTGGCAGTGGGCAGAGTTAGCTAGCAATACTGGATTTTAACCACTGTGTCACCACAAAAGTGAGTGAGTGAGTGAGTGAGTGAAGGAAGGAAGGAAGGAAGACCAATAGCACTTATATACTGCTTCACAGTGCTTTACAGTTTACTGTAAACTCTAAGCAGTTTACAGAGTCAGCATATTGCCCCCAACAATCTGGGTCCTCATTTTACCGACCTCAGAAAGTTGGAAGGCTGAGTCAACTTTGAGCCTGGTGGTATTTGAACTGCCAAGTTGCAGGCAGCCGGCAGTCAGCAGAAGTAGCTTGCAGTACTGCACTCTAACCACTGCACCACTGTGGCTCTCAGTTCCTTTTGCCTCTGTTTAATCCTTATGTCTTCATTTCATCGATATGGCTGCCTAACTCAGGTGATGTTTCTTCTCTTCCATCAGCTGTACAATATTTTCCCCTGGATTATGCAGCATGTCCCAGGACGTCACCAGAAGGCATTTTGCTCACGTGACATTGTTCAGTCATTCATAAGAGAGGAGATCAAGAAGCACCAAGAAGCAGACCATCGAGAAAAAACCCAAGACTTCATCCATTTGTACCTGGATGAAATAGAGAAAGTAAGTGGATACTCTTTTGTGTGACTGTTAGACAACTTATAATATAAAGGCTTTCCAATCTAGACGACTTCAAGATGGGTGGACTTCAACTCCCAGAATTCCCCAGCCAGCAAGCTGTATAGTAGCCTTGAGTACCGTCATCTCTGGGGATTGTGACAATGCAGCATCGGAGTGGATAACAGGGCTCTGAGATCTATAGGAGCAAATGACTGCCTTTTTTGTCCCTGCCTTCCTAAAAGAGAGAAATTGCAACTGTTGAAATTGGCAATGTTAAAAAGTCTGTTTATATATACCCTGTTTCCCTGAAAATAAGACCTACCCCAAAAATAAGCCCTAGCATGTTTTTACATGTGTGCCTAATATAAGCCCTACCCCCCAAAAAGCCTTACTTAAGAGCCTGCGCAGCTGGCTGCTAGCCCGTTCCATCTGATTGCTCATGATATGACAGCCATGAGGTGAGGTGGGGGTGGAACTGCCCCATGTGTCGGGGCATGGTTGGACTGGCTGCAGGGGCCCTGAGATAAGCCATTGCAGGCCGTATGGGGCAGCTCCTCATGGCAGTGGCAGCACTGGTACGCCGCAAGCAAGCAGAAGATGAGCCTCACATACATTGGGGGAAAAAATAAGACACCCCCCAAAAATAATCCCTAGTGCTTATTTTGGGGCCCAAAAGAAAATAAGACCCGGTCTTATTTTTGGGGAAACGCGGGTAGTACCACAGAGCAAACAAAGAGTACAGTCACCATGTGCTTTACTGCTCAACTGTTTTAAACTGTAACAGGAAACAGGAAACTCTCCTCAGAACAAATAGAACCATAGATTATAACCATAGATGCAAACTAAACACTGCCATCTCCTAGCTGAATGATTTTGTAATTGTTACAATACAAAATAGATTCTAATATGTATTGCAACAGGCAAGGACTGGAAGGAAGAGATGACCTTCAAGGTTTCTCAGATATTCATTTCTCCATTTTTGTTCTGCAGATGAAGAACCAACCCAAATCACCCTATGATGAAAAAAATATGGTTCAGAGCATCTTTGATCTCTTCCTGGGGGGGACAGAGACATCAGGCACCACTCTCCACTGGGGATTGTTATATATGGTGCTTTATCCTGACATTCAAGGTGAGAGAAGCATCATGGGATGGATGAGATAGGACCTTTTTAACCTATCTATGCTACTTGTAGCATCTTCATCTTCATCTGCAATTGACAATTATTATTGAAAGAATTCTTTAGTTAAAGGTAGTCCTCAACTTACAATCATAATGGAGGCTGCTCCTTATGGTCTCAAGTCATGACATTTGTTAAGCGAGGTGCCCATGCAATCGCCTCGTTCAAGGACTCCAATCCCTCCAATCCTCCTTGCGGTTGTTAAATGACTGTCATAGCCAGATCTTGCCAGATCGCAAGAGCGAGATCAACGGCCCCAGGCCTGCCGGAAGAGCCAGGTCTTCACCGCTTTTCGGAAGGCCAATAGGGTGGGGATGGTCCGGACCTCAGGAGGTAACTGGTTCCAGAGAGCCGGGGCAGCCACAGAGAAGGCCCTCCCACACGGGCCCGCCAGCCGGCATTGTTTAGCTGACGGGACCTGGAGGAGACCAACTCTGAGGGATCTTACCAGTCGCTGGGAGCTATGCGGTAGAAGGTGGTCTCAAAGATAACCTGGCCCTGAGCCATGTAGGGCTTTAAAGGTAATAACCAGCACCTTGAATTATGACCGGAGACCAATAGGGAGCCAGTGGAGTGGAGAATTGGTGTAATGTGGGTGTACCTAGGTGTACCTAATAGCGCTCCATGTGCGTTGGCGTATAGTCATGCCAGCCAGATGGCCATGGAAGTGTCTTTGGACAATGCTGGCTTCCTCAGCTAAGAAAGGGAAACGGAGTCAGGAATAACTTGACAGGGGAAAGAATGACAGAATAGCAGAGTTGGAAGGGATCTTGGAGGTTCTCTAGTCCAACCCCCTGCTCAAGCAGGAGATCCTATACTATTTCAGACAAGTGGCTGTCCAATCTCTTCTTAACCCCCTTACTATACTTTTTTTAAAAGCGGGAAGAGCTCCTGAGACAATACATTCTAAGAAAAACTTCTTTGAAGCATGGGAAAGAGGCCCCCAACTGAAAGATAAGCTGACCCTCATGGAAGTTGATTTTTAAAATAAAGCACAAAGGGTTTAGTGCTCTACCAGAGGAGCCCTAAATCCAGATCCCAATGGAGATGCCAGTTGTGTAAAATGTGTGGGCAAATCCAGAGCACATTCTGACAGACTGCTTAATGGGCTGAGCAAGATATGTGTCAAAATTTGTCCTCTTCACAGCCTCACCCTAACCTCAAGGCGAAAGATAGCTGGATGTTTTCCTACTAGAGCATGTCATTTGGTAGGTGGAGAGTGAGAAAGTGCCAGGAGAATTCACTAACCCTTATCTTTAATATGCCCTGAATTTAAGTGGGACATATTTGCTGTCTTGTGTCTGTGATTGGATAAGGACCAGCAATAGCAAATTATATGTTGGTAAAATTTTCTGCTGATTCAAGGGTTGTTGAGAGCTTAGCTGAAGGGAATGGCCTTCGGAATATCATGACTGAGAACTACCGTTTTTTTCGGAGTACAAGACACATCTTTTCCCCCCAAAAAAGAGGGTGAAAATCTGGGTGCATCTTATACTCTGAATGTAGCCCCGCCCAGCTTCTGAAACGGAGGTTTCAGAGGCTGAAAAAGAGTTTGACACCTCTGGTCTAGATCATTCCCTCCTGCTAGGCTGAGCTTCTGCCATTAATATTGTACTATTAGCACTATTGTAATGCTCTCTACATGGGGCTCCCCTTGAGGAGCACCCGGAGGCTCCAACTGGCGCAGAGTGCGGCCGCGCGGGTGGTAATGGGAGCGACGTGGCGCTCCCATGTGACACCTCTCCTGCGCGAGCTGCACTGGCTCCCGGTGGTCTTCCGGGTGCGCTTCAAGGTTTTGGTTACCACCTTTAAAGCGCTCCATGGCTTAGGACCTGGTTATTTACGGGACCGCCTACTACCACCAATAGCCTCCCACCGGCCAGTACGCTCTCATAGAGAGGGACTCCTCCGGGTGCTGTCAGCCAAACAATGTCGGCTGGCGACCCCTAGGGGGAGAGCCTTCTCTGTGGGGGCACCTATGATCTGGAACGAGCTCCCCCTGGAGATACGGAGGATCCCGGATCTGCGCACCTTCCGCCGCGCTGTGAAGACCTTTTTATTCCAGCAGGCGGGCTTGGCCTAATCTCTTCCCTTTTAAATATGTAAATTTTAATCTGTTTTTAAATTATTGGGGTGTTTTAATCTGTCTGGGCCAAAATAATTTAATTTGATTTTATCTGGTTTTTAAATTTTTTATGTCTATGTTATTTTATTGTTTGGCTGTTCACCGCCCTGAGTCCTTCGGGAGTAGGGCGGTATACAAATCGAATAAATAAATAAATAAATAAATAAATAAATAAATAGACCATGGACAGCTGGGACCACTCCTGGATGTTTATTCAATCCTAGCTCTAGTTAATGTGCAAAATCTTTGTTTCTCCACAGCCAAAGTCCAAAAGGAAATAGATACCCTCCTAACACCGGGCCAGTCGATCTGTTACGAGGATCGCAAGAAACTTCCGTACACAAATGCTGTGATTCACGAAATCCAGCGCTTTAGCAACATCATTTCGATTGGAATGCCCAGATTCTGCTTAAGAGACACAAAGATCCAGAAGTTTCACATTAAAAAGGTAATCGAATCCCTCTGATCTGAAGCCTTCTTTTCTTCTCCTCCCCCTATTGCTAGAACGAAGCACATGCAATAAAGGGAGTCACTGGTTAACGATGGTAATTGGACCGAGGACTCTGTTGTTAAGCGCAACGTCATGGGACTGCATCCACTTACAGTGGCGGTTCTGGCAATTCCTGTTACGCTCATTAGGTGAATTCTATGCAGTCGTTAGGTGCAATATCACACGATTGACATTTGTGAACTCCTGTCAACTTTCCTACTGATTTTGCTTGTCAGAAGCCGGCGGTGAAGGTTGCAAACGGCAGGACATTGCAACCGCCGTAATTGTAAGCCAGTTGCCAAACACATGAATCACGATTAGTCATTCCCCTGATTCTAAGTATCGCGAAATTTCTCCTTAGTTCTAGGTTGTTTCTCTCCTTGATTTCCATCCATTGTTTCTTTCTTTATTATTATTTATTTATTATTTGGACTTACTATGCCGCCCTTTCTCCAAAAGGACTCAGGGCGGCTCACAACAAGAGCCTTGGTAGTACAGTGGTTTAAGGCACCCTGTTATTAAGCTGGTTATTAAGACCAGCTGCCTGCAATTACTGCAGGTTCGAATCTCGCCAAGGCTCAAGGTTGACTCAGCCTTCCATCCTTTCTAAGGTAGGTAAATTGAGGACCCAGTTTGTGGGGGCAATTTATTTATTTATTTATTTATTTATTGCGATTTATATGCCGCCTTTCTCCCTAGGGACTCAAGGCGGCTTACAAAATGACAACATCAATACAAATCACAATACAATACCAAATTAAAATCAGTAACCCAATTAAAAAACGATTTAAAATTATACCAGTGTACCCCGAAACGGATCAGTTTAATAAGCTGACTTTGTATAAATATACAAAAGAATGAAGGCTATTGCTTAGTGTATTGTAAGCTGCCCTGAGTCTCCGGAGAAGGGTGGCATATAAATCAAAATTAAAAACAAAACAAAAAAAACAATAAAACACATACAGTCCAATCCTTCCTTTAAAAATACCCAATAAAACTATAAGACTATAAAAACCATTGAAATCCCCTCTAAAACCCTTTCAGTCCAAGCTGGCCAGGCGAAATAGCCATGTTTTAAGGCCACGGCGGAAAGAGCAAAGGTCAGGGGCCACCCGGAACCCCAGGGGCAGCTGATTCTACAGGGTAGGTGCCCCCACCTGCTTTCAGGGGTTTTGGAGGATAGATGGACCCCCTCTTCTCTGTGGCAGCCCCTCAAATATTGGAAGACTGCTATCATGTCTCCCCTGGTCCTTCTTTTCATTAAACTAGACATATCCAGTTCCTGCAACCGCTTGTCATGTTTTAACTTCCAGTCCCCTAACATCTTTCTAGAGTCTCAACACGCTGTAAAAAATCAACAATGATTTTTTATATCGTGGTGACCAAAACTGGATGAATAGATTGATCCCCTCTTCTTTGTGGCAGCCCCTCAAACATTAGGATATGGTTATCATGTCACCCCTGGTCCTTCTTTCCGTTAAACTAGACAAACTCAATTCCTGCAATCGTTCTTCGTATGTTTTATCCTCCAGCCCCTAATCATCTTTGTTGCTCTTCTCTGTTGTCTTTCTAGTCTCAGCATCTTTTTTATATTGTGGCGACCAAAACTGGATGCAGTATTCCAAGTGTGGCCTTACCAAGGCCTTATAAAGTGGTATTACTGTAACACTTCACGTGATCTTGATTTTATCCCTCTGTTTATGATGCCTAGGATGGATGGAACTGACTGTGGGAAGTGTAATAGTTGAGACTTTGAGGATCAGCCATTATGTTCTGTCCCCGTCCCACACACGCACCCCCACAGACGGCCCGGAGTTAATAAGCCACATGACAAAGTCTTTAAAGATAAAACTGGCAGCAACCCAGTGGCTAGCTGCCAATTCAGGCTTTACTCACATAAAACAAAGATTAGACTGCAAGCATTCCGATAAAGCAGGCAAAGTTTCAGCAATACAAGGATTAGTCCAAACGCAGTCCAACAAGGCAGGCAGGAGTCCAGTAATGCAGAGATCATGGATTATTTCTAGTTTTTGCTTGTCACAAACTGAACCGGCCACCACACCCACATTTATACCCTGTGGGGTGTGGTCCAGTGACTCAGATAATCTCTGGCACGCCTTCCCCTCTGCTGCACACGCTTCTCCCTGTGCCGCTGTCGAGGATCCAGCCAGCACTTATCTCCTTCGTCGCTGTCCACCTGTGGCTGCGGGGACGTGCTTGGGTCTGGGCCTATCTCTTGGCCTTCGGTGTACTCTGGAGGCATTGCCAGAGAGGAGGGTCCTGGAGAGGGAGGCCTTGCCAACTCTTCTCCCTCACTCTCAGAGTCTGCATCTGTCAATAGCCCAGGCTCAGGCAACGGAGCCACAACACATCAGTCCTTGTTTCAGCACTGTTGTAACTTTAAGCAGTTGCTGAACATACGGTTGTTAACAGAGGACTACCTGTATTTGTATATATTCATAATCACAGCTGTTCTCCAGAAATGTTGGACTTCAATATGTTCGAAAAGCTGCAGCACTTCAAGAGAGGTCAAGCACATGGGGGAAAGAAAGCAGCAATAATTTATTGGCCTTTGTTTCATACCTACAAGGTCATGAGCAAAGCTATTCCCAAACACCTACTGTAATATTAGGAATAATTATCACCGTTCATTTGTTTTGCGTCTGTTTCCTGACACGCCTCTTCCCTGCTGAAGGGCAGAGAAAATGAGAACAAGATGTACTCGATGTGCCCAAAATTCAAAGGGGGAGATTGTGTTGTGAGATTGCGACCCATATTTTGTACTCCTTGGGGTTAGCTATGAAGTGCATCTGTTTCCAATGACCGTCCTTCACTCTGATTTGGCATGTTAGGTCCTCATCAATCTTTGTCTGAAACTAAGGTTATTCTTTGTTAATGCTGAAGCGCAAACATTGAAAATACACAAAGTCCTTTCTTGATTTGCGCACACAAAATGGACGTTTGATCTCTTTTGAGTGGAGTTCAGCTGCTGTCACTTCATAGAGACCTGTATATCATTTTTATGGCAACAAATCAGAAATGGTTCCGCTTTGCTTTCTCCCAGGAGGAATTCTTTTTCATCTGCCCAGCCTAACATTGACCTCAGATGTCCCAAAGGTGCTTTTTCAAAAGGCAGGTGGACTTTCTCGGGTTTCCTTGAAGACGTTTCACTTCTCATCCAAGAAGCTTCTTCAGCTCTGGTTGGACGGTGGGGAAGTCAGAGCTGAAGAAGCTTCTTCGATGAGACGCAAAATACCTTCAAGCAAAAACATAGAAAGTCCAGTTGCCTTTTGAAAAAGCATTTTGGGGACAATCATAACCAGGATGACTGAGAATCTCCACAGACGTTGAGCTCAGATAGATTTCCTGATGGTTTCTCATCCATCGTCCCAACCTGCTTAATTTTTTTTAGATCAGCCAAATTCAGCTTCAAAAATTAGGTTCATTAGAATAGGATTTTTTTTGTTTAAAAAAATAATAATGACTGTTGTTTAACCTAAAGCAGTATGCAGCAGCTGCCAAAAAAGCCAACACAGTTCTAGGCTGCATCAACAGAGGGATAGAATCAAGATCACGTGAAGTGTTAGTACCACTTTATAAGGCCTTGGTCAGGCCACACCTGGAATACTGCATCCAGTTTTGGTCGCCATGATGTAAAAAAGACGTGGAGACTCTAGAAAGAGTGCAGAGAAGAGCAACGAAGATGATTAGGGGACTGGAGAGGGTAAAATATATGAAGAACGGTTGCTGGAATTGGATATGTCTAGTTTAATGAAAAGAAGGACTAGGGGAGACATGATAGCAGTGTTCCAATATCTCAGGGGCTGCCACAAAGAAGAGGGAGTCAAGCTATTCTCCAAAGCACCTGAGGGTAGAACAAGAAGCAATGGGTAGAAACTAATCAAGGAGAGAAGCAACCTAGAACTAAGGAGAAATTTCCTGACAGTCAGAACAATTAATAAGTGGAACAACTTGCCTCTAGAAGTTGTGAATGCTCCAACACTGGAAGTTTTTAAGAAGATGTTGAGTAACCATTTGTCCGAAGTGATGTAGGGTTTCCTGCCTGAGCAGGGGGTTGGACTAGAAGACCTCTGAGGTCCCTTCCAACTCTGTTATTCTAAATTCTAAGCCTATTTGTATTTTTTAGAAGAGTGTTCTTTAAAGACATGTATCGATGATGAAATTTCCTTGGGATTTCTCACTTCAGCCTCGTTGCCAGCAGATATAACCATTTTTTTTCTTCCCTCAGAGTGAAAGGCAAAACTTAAGTCCTCCTTCTCTTTTTGACAGGGTACCACCTTTTTCCCGAACATGGCGTCGGCCTTGCATGATCCCAACGAATGGGAGGCACCCCTCACCTTCAACCCAAACCATTTCCTTGACAAAGACGGGAATTTCACCTGCCCAGAAGCTTTCATCCCATTTTCTATGGGTGCTCGTTCAACTTGCTAACATTTTCATAGATTCTTTAATGAGATGCATTAGAGCCCCAGTGGCACAGTGGTTAGAATGCAGTACTGCAGGCTAATTCTGCTGACTGCCGACTGCCAGCAGTTCGGCAGTTCGATCCTAACCGGCTCGAGGTTGACTCTGCCTTCCGTCCTTCCGAGGTCGGTAAAATGAGGACCCAGATTGTTGGGGGCAATAGGCTGACTCTATAAACTGTTTAGAGAGGGCTGTAAAGCACTGTAAAGTGATATATAAGTTTTAAGTGGTATTGCTATTGACTATTCCTGTTTCACTTCTATAAACATGTATTTAGTGATGGACACACCTTCTGATTTTGGGGAGCTTGAAAGATAGAGCTACTGTCAACATTCCTCATTGAATATAGTAATCTGTACCAAGAGTGTTTTAAATCAGAAAAAAGCACTTTGTGGTGGATTGTTAACAGGGATGTCTGTAGATTGTGGTTAAAAAAAAAAATCATGATGGCAGCCATGATGATGCAATCCAAATGCTACCTAGTTTTCATATTCTACAATCATACAGCTGTGGCCACCAACATAGTTGCCCATCCCTTTTGCAACCTGTGTACTTCAACTCCCGGAATTCCTGAGACAGCTGTGAGGGATTTCAATTCCCAGAATTTCTGAGACAGCCATGAGGGACTTCAACTCCCAGAATTCCTGAGACAGCCGTGAGGGATTTCAACTCCCAGAATTCCTGAGACAGCCGTGAGGGACTTCAACTCCCAGAATTCCTGAGACAGCCGTGAGGGATTTCAACTCCCAGAGTTCCTGAGACAGCCGTGAGGGATTTCAACTCCCAGAATTCCTGAGACAGCCGTGAGGGATTTCAACTCCCAGAATTCCTGAGACAGCCGTGAGGGACTTCAACTCCCAGAATTCCTGAGACAGCCGTGAGGGATTTCAACTCCCAGAATTCTTGAGACAGCCGTGAGGGACTTCAACTCCCAGAATTCCTGAGACAGCCTTGAGGGATTTCAACTCCCAGAATTCCTGAGACAGCCGTGAGGGACTTCAACTCCCAGAATTCCTGAGACAGCCGTGAGGGATTTCAATTCCCAGAGTTCCTGAGACAGCCGTGAGGGATTTCAACTCCCAGAATTCCTGAGACAGCCGTGAGGGATTTCAACTCCCAGAATTCCTGAGACAGCCGTGAGGGACTTCAACTCCCAGAATTCCTGAGACAGCCGTGAGGGATTTCAACTCCCAGAATTCTTGAGACAGCCGTGAGGGACTTCAACTCCCAGAATTCCTGAGACAGCCTTGAGGGATTTCAACTCCCAGAATTCCTGAGACAGCCGTGAGGGACTTCAACTCCCAGAATTCCTGAGACAGCCGTGAGGGATTTCAACTCCCAGAGTTCCTGAGACAGCCGTGAGGGACTTCAACTCCAAGAATTCCTGAGATAGCCGTGAGGGATTTCAACTCCCAGAGTTCCTGAGACAGCCGTGAGGGATTTCAACTCCCAGAATTCCTGAGACAGCCGTGAGGGATTTCAACTCCCAGAATTCCTGAGACAGCCGTGAGGGATTTCAACTCCCAGAATTCCTGAGACAGCCGTGAGGGATTTCAACTCCCAGAATTCCTGAGATAATCGTGAGGGACTTCAACTCTCAGAATTCCTGAGACAGCCGTGAGGGATTTCTGGGAGTGGAAGCCCAGAAGTTGTAAAGGGGCCTTGTTCTCCACTTCTTTCCTAATCAATCACTGCCAGCACTGATTTGTTGTTTTCCTCTCCATTCCTAGGTCATCGAGCATGTTTGGGAGATAATTTGGCAAAGACAGAGCTCTTCCTGTTCTTTAGCAACCTTGTGCAAACGTTCAACTTCCACTTGGCCGACGGATCAAAAGATATAAAACTTGACCCGATCTGGGGAGGCACTCTGAAGCCTCATTCCTTTGACATCTGTGCAATTCCTCGAGAGGCCCATATATCAGGCCTGAATGGCAGATGTGGATACTGGGATTGGGAATCCAAGCAGCTGGGTTTGCCTCCTCCAACTTTTGCCTGAAAAGAAAGCAAGTCTTGAGCCCTCCTTGTTGTGGGAGAAAAATATATGCAACCTGGTCTCGTTCTGCAACATGGGTGTCAGCCCCAGCCCTGCGACGGTACTTGGGGCCGCCATTCATGTGGGGATCGCCGTTCTTCTGCTGCACACTTTCGCCGACGACCCTTCCTCTGTGCCTGTTCTGCTGGATCATCAGCCCCGAGGCATGCCTCTCCCTTTGACTTCCCAGCCCACGCTAGATGATGTCAGGGTCCTGCACTGAAGCAGTTTATCACCATCTCTCACTTTAAGGAAAGACGGAGCAGCGTGGAACAACTGAAGCGGATTATGATGGATTGGGGAGGGAGAGGGGGGATACGGGGTAATTGGATAATTGAGTGATTGCACTGGGGTGGAGCTGTATGATGATTAAAAGGTGATGGGGAGCACGGAGCGTCAGCTCCAACGAAGATTCCTTCCTGTAACACTTTAAGGTGGTCAGTTAGTACCGATATCAGGATAAACAAACTTGGTTACTGCTTTTGCGTGCTGAGTTTTTTTCCTAGACTTTTGGAACCTGACAATGGGCTTTTGAATACAGCCAGGCCGGCAACATCAGCATTGGGCCGTTCTCTATGTTGTTGTCATTTATCTAGTTCCACTTGCTCCCTTCTAACTGAGCCTCTAATCCAGGGGTGTCAAACTCGATTTCATTGAGGGCCATATCAGGGTTGTGTTTGACCTCGGAGGGCTGGAATTTGTGTGGCCACGGTGGGCATGTCAGGGGCGCCTATAGTGGCCAACTGCTAAGGCAGGACTCCCCTCAGACCCACCCTCACTCTCATTATAATCTCCTTCCTTCCTTCCTTCCTTCCTTCCTTCCTTCCTTCCTTCCTTCCTTCCTTCCTTCCTTCCTTCCTTCCTTCTCCTCTTTTTCCTTCCCTCTTCAATTCAGCTCCAATCCAGGAGCCCTCAAGCAGTCGCATTCACGACAAACCATTTTATACCAAATTTATATTTTGCTGATATCAGTGAAATGAGGAAAGCTAAAGATTTAAAAATAATATAAACAGTATATTTGCAGTAATCTCCCAGATGAATCTTCCCAAAAAAGGAATGCTAATTATTACTCTCTTCTAGGAGAGATTCTTTTTTCCTCCAATTGGAATTTTTGCTTTTTTTTTCATGATCCTTTGGACTTACGAGAGGGATCACCTCAATGGAATTACATCTACATAGAGTTAAATTTAAATTTACCGACAAAGAAATAAAGGGAGACTAGTATAGCTATTTCAAGCTGTTTAGCTCTCATCAGCTAGCCATACCCTTCTGGGATTCGAATCTACATAGAGGGAAGTAAGTAGTGTAGGGTACCCCAAAGTTCTATTTTAGGCCCAGTACTCTTCAATATAAATGATTTAGATGAGGGAACAGAAGCGGAACTCACTAGATTTGTAGATGACACTAAACTGGCAGGAATAGCCAATACCCCAGAAGATAGGCTCAAAATCCAGATGGATCTTGACAGACTTAAACACTGGGCCCTATCTAACAAAATGAAATTCAATGTAGAGAAAAATAAGATTTTACACTTAAGCAAGAAAAATCAAATGTACAGATACAGATTAGGGTGAAACCTGACTCAATAGCAGTAACTGTGAGAGGGATCTTGGAGTTGAAATAATTTTAATAATAATTTTCTTGAAAAACTATGGGCTGTCCCCAGTAGTGGGTTTCAATTTCGGCCGCTACTGGTTCGCTCATGAGCACACTTCCGCACATGCGCAGAAGCTTTTGCACATGCACAGAGATGTCCGGGTAGGTGGGCGGAGCCTCCCGCCACAGCTGCTACCAGTTCGCCTGATCCGGGGCGAACAGGTAGCAACCCACTACTGGCTGTCCCCTTACACTGCTGGACAAAATCGCCAGGACTCGCTGGCCTGGGGTGGGTTCTACTTACCTTTACTACCGGTTTGCAACGGGATCACGCATGCGCAGATCGCTGATGACGACATCCAGGGCGGTAGGCAGGGCCTCCCGCCAGTTTTACTATTGGTACTTGCGAACCGGTCTGAACTGGGGGCAACCCACCACTGTCGCTGCCTCAACAGAGTGAGGAAAATCCTCAGGGGTGATTCGCACCCAGATCAGCACTTCTTTACTCCCCTACCATCCAGCAGGAGATACAGAAGCATAACCAGCTGAACAAACAGGCTGAAAAATAGCTTTTATCCGTGGGCTGTCAGACTTCTGAACGCAACATAACACCGCAATCAGGTTTAATATGATAAACTCACAGGGCCACTAGCAACGCGCAACATGTTCATACCGATGTAATATAATATAATATAATGTTACATACATATAGGTATATGGGAACGTGTGTTAGTTATTACTTATTTGGGTTTAGGGATTCTATTTCTTTCATTTATTGAGTTATTGAGGTGTATTTTGGGTTTCCGGGAGAGGAGAGGGGCTGCACCAAGGGAGGCTCATTCAATTTCATTGTACACATGTTGTGCATTGACAATAAAGGTTTGATTTGATTTGAGTCCTAGCAGACAATCACTTAAATATCAGCCAGCAGTCCCAAAGGTGCTTTTTTTCAAGAGGCAACTGGACTTTCTGGTTTTTCTTTGAAGACATTTCGCTTCTCATCCAAGAAGCTTCTTTAGCTCTGACCGGATGGTGGGGAATGGAAGGATTTATACTCCTTGCAGGCAGCTGGTCAAAGACACCATCTATGTCAAAATTGAACAGCCTCAACAGAAGGGGAGAGATACGACATCATCTATCTCCAGTCTACAACACGGTCCTTTCAGCAGTTCCAAGAAGGCTGAATTATGGGTGGGTTCTAAATTTTTTTACTACCGGTTCTGTGGGTGTGGCTTATTTTGTGGGCATGGCTTGATGGTCATGTGATAATTCTTTAGGATTTAGCAGAGGTACTGGTCTACCAGGCTTTTAACTGCTTGCAGAGCTGTATTGATCTACCCATTGATTTTTGCAGGCACTGGTTTACCCATTTATTTTTGCAGGCACTGGTCTACCCATTTATTTTTGCAGGCACCAGTCTACTCATGTATTTTTGCAGGCATGGGTCTACCCATTTAGTTTTGCAGGCACTGGTCTACCCATTTAGTTTTGCAGGCACTGGTCTACCCATTGATTTTTGCAGGCACTGGTTTACCCATTGATTTTTGCAGGCACTGGTCTACCCATTTATTTTTGCAGGCACCGGTCTACTCATGTATTTTTGCAGGCACTGGTCTACTCATGTATTTTTGCAGGCACCGGTCTACTCATGTATTTTTGCAGGCACCGGTCTACCCATTTATTTTTGCAGGCACCGGTCTACTCATGTATTTTTGCAGGCACTGGTCTACTCATGTATTTTTGCAGGCACCAGTCTACTCATGTATTTTTGCAGGCACTGGTCTACCCATTTATTTTTGCAGGCACCGGTCTACTCATGTATTTTTGCAGGCACTGGTCTACTCATGTATTTTTGCAGGCATGGGTCTACCAATTTAGTTTTGTAGGCACTGGTCTACCCATTTATTTTTGCAGGCACTGGTCTACTCATGTATTTTTGCAGGCACCGGTCTACTCATGTATTTTTGCAGACACTGGTCTACTCATGTATTTTTGCAGGCATCGGTCTACTCATGTATTTTTGCAGGCACTGGTCTACCACCAAACTGCCTTTTACCACTGATCAGCTGTAGGGCGGCCCTTTGAAGCCCTGCGGCAAGAGTTTAAACAGTTTTTTTCCTTCTAGCCATCAGCTGGGACTCAGGAGGCAGCAATAGATTTGGGGGTGGGGCCAAATAAAAGGTAAGAATAACGCGGGGGGCGGGGGGGCGGTGGGAGGCAGAACCGGTTCGGTGACGTCATATTGTCACTGCTACCACCTTGGCGGAACTGGGAGGAATCAACCCTGAGTACATAGATCAACCTCCAAGTGGCCTCAAGGACTCTCTAAAAGGAATGCAAATGACCAGCTGTCTGCAAGGAGAATAAATCCTTCCATTCCCCACCATCCGGTCAGAGCTGAAGAAGCTTCTTGGATGAGAAGTGAAACATCTTCAAGGAAAAACCAGAAAGTCCAGTTGCCTCTTGGAAAAAATCACCTTTGGGACAACCACGACCTGGATGTTACAGACATGAGCTAGCAGTGTGCGGCGGCAGCCAAAAAGGCCAATGCAATCCTAGGTTGCATTAACAAAGGCAAAGAATCAAGATCACATGAAGTATTAGTACTGCATTATAAAGCCTTAATAAGACCACACTTTTTTTTTTTTTTTTGGCTTTAATTTATATGCCGCCCTTCTCCGGAGACTCAGGGCGGCTTACAATGCGTTAAGCAATAGCCTTTATACTTTTGTATATTTATACAAAGTCAGCTTATTGCCCCCACAAACTGGGTCCTCAATTTACCTACCTTAGAAAGGATGGAAGGCTGAGTCAACCTTGAGCCTGGTGAGATTCGAACCTGCAGTAATTGCAAGCAGCAGATGTTAATTACAGTGCTTTAGTCCACTGTGCTACCAAGGCTCTTCAAATACTGCATCACACTTAGAAAACTGCATCCCAGTTTTGGTCACCGTAGGATAAAAAAAGATGCAGAGCCTCTGGAAAGAGTGCAAAAAAGATGATTAGGGGACTGGAGGCTAAAACATATGAAGAATGGTTCCAGGAATTGGGTTTGTCTACTTTAGGGAAGAGAAGGACCAGGGGTGACATGATAGCAGTCTTCCAATATTTGAGGGGCTGCCACAAAGAAGAATCAAACTATTTTCCAAAGCACCTGAAGGCAAGACAAGAAGCAATGGAAGTGTAAGGTTCAAAAATGGATATCTACGAGATATCCATTTCTAGACCTGGATATCTACGAGACCGCCTTCTGCCGTTGAGAGCCTCCCACCGGCCAGTACGCTCCCACAGAGAGGGGAAACAATGTCGACTGGCGGCCCCCAGGGGGAGAGCTTTCTCTGTGGGAGCACCTGCCCTCTGGAACGAGCTCCCCCCAGAGATACGGACGATTCCGGATCTACGTACTTTCCGTCGGGCCCTCAAAACTTTTTTATTTCATCAAGCTGGGCTGGCCTAACTCTCCAATGGTGTAATTTAAATTTTAATTTTAAATGGGGGATTTTAACTGTCGAGCCAAATTGTTTAATATATTTTAAATTGTTTTTAAATTTTGTATTCTATGTTTTTTTACCTATGGCTGTTCACCGCCCTGAGTCCTTCGGGAGAAGGGCGGTGTATAAATTTAAATATTAAATTATATTAAATTAAAAATGCACTTGAGTCACCAGAATGCCTAAGAAAGAGAGAGAGAGAGACTCAGGAAGAGGCTTGGAAAATAACAGCTTTTATTTGTACAAAGAAAGAGCTGGGGGACTTATTCCACAACATACAGACAACAACCATGCAAGGAAAAAGCCACACCCGAGAAGAGTGTGACCCCAACATCTTATATCCACAGGTAGCCAATCAGAGACAAACGTTTGTTACCTAGCATGGGCAATATCTTGCTCATGCCTCCCTTATCCATGGAGCATCCTTCGTCCATGTCCTGTCCATGCTTTCATTATCTTACAGAGCATCCCTTGTAGCCGTGTGTGTTTGCGCTCCTGGGCAGTCCCCGTTATTTATTTATTTATTGGTTCGATTTATATGCCGCCCTTCTCTGGAGACTCAGGGCGGCTTACAATGCGTTAAGCAATATTTATTTTATTTATTTATTTTATTAAATTTATATGCCGCCCTTCTCCCGTAGGACTCGGGGCGGCGCACAGAATAAAAACATGTAACAATAAGAAATCCTAAAAACAGCCAATATAAAACCCCAAACGGAATAAAATCTCGTAGCAAATCAGGGAAATTGCTGAAACAGCCATGTCTTCAGGTCGGTGCAGAAAGTGCGTAGGTCAGGGGCCGTCTGGAGCCCGATGGGAAACCCATTCCAGAGGGTCGGTGCGGCCACCGAGAACGCCCTCATCCTGGGGGCCACCAGCCGACCTTGTCTGGCCGATGGCACCCAGAGGAGGGCAGCCCTATGTGACCGGACTTCATACTAGCCTTCATACTTTTGTATATACCTGCTTAGTAGGTCTTTCCCCCCCCCCACAAGCGGTGTTCTTTTTTTTTATACAAAGTCAGCTTATTGCCCCCACAATCCGGGTCCTCATTTTACCTACCTCGGAAGGATGGAAGGCTGAGTCAACCTTGAGCCTGGTGAGATTCGAACTTGCAGTGATTGCAGGCAGCTGGTGCTATTTAACAGCACTTTAGTCTGCTGCGCCACCAAGGCGCAGGTTATCTATGGAGCAGGATGTTCCTGGGTAACTGTTTTGTTCTATCTTTCTTATTTATTCACCAAGGATGTTCCTAGTCTTTGAAGTGAACAACAGAAACGAGAAAGCGGATAGCAAAGGTTACGATTCTTGCTAAGCGAGGGTTACAGAATTAATTCCAAATAAATAATTCCAAAACAGCACAAGCAATTCTTAACAGAAGCAAATAGCAAAGGTTAGATTGATTCCTGTCACTATGTCCCTTTCAGATGGAAACTAATCAAGAAGAGAAGCAACGCAGAACTAAGGAAAAATTTCCTAACCGTGAGAACAATTAACCCGTGGAATAGCTTGCCTTCAGAAGTCGGGGGTACTACATAATTAGAAATTTTTAAGAAGAGACTGGACAGCCCCTTGTCTGGAATGGTATAGGGTCTCCTGCTTGAGCAGGGGGTTGGACTAGAAGACCTCCAAGGTCCCTTCCAACTCTGTTATTCTCTCCTATCTTGTGTATTTAAATCCAAACTTGAAAGCCTCCTGATGTAATATCCACGTCTACCACTAGATGTCACAACATGCTGCTTTTTAAACCTTTTTAAAGTTTTAACTTTTCTAAAACTTTGTGGACAGGCCCTTTTTCAAATTCTCCTTTACGCGGGCTTTGATGCAGCAGTTGGCAATTAAGAAGCTTCTGCTAGGCTTAATGAATGCCTCCTCCCTTCAACCTTCTCCCATCATCTCAGAAATGTGCAGGAATCCTGTAAATACATGCAAAATCTTTATATATATATATATATAGAATAGAGTAGAGTAGAGTAGAGTAGAGTAGAGTAGAGTAGAGTAGAGTAGAGTAGAGTAGAGTAGAGTAGAACAGAACAGAACAGAACAGAACAGAATAGAATTCTTTATTGGCCAAATTTGATTGGACACACAAGGAATTTGTCTTTGGTGCATATGCTCTCAGTGTACATAAAAGAAAAGATATATTCATCACGAATCATAAGGTACAACACTTAATGATAGTCATAGGATACAAATAAGCAATCAAATCATACTGGGAAACAATCAATATAAATCATAAGGATACAGCAACAAGTTACAGTCATACAGTCATAAGTGGGAGGAGATGGGTGATAGGAACGATGAGAAGTTTAATAGTAATAGTAATGCAGACTTAGTAAATAGTTTGACAGTGTCAAGGGAATTATTTGTTTGGCAGAGTGATGGCGTTTGGGAATAAACTGTCCTTGTGTCTAGTTGTTCTGGTGTGCAGTGCTCTATAGCGTCGTTTTGAGGGTAGGAGTTGAAAGAGTTTATGTCCAGGATGTGAGGGGTCTGTAAATATTTTCCCAGCCTTCTTTTTGACTCGTGCAGCATACCGGTCCTCAATGGAAGGCAGGTTGGTAGCAATTGTTTTTTCCGCAGTTCTAACTATCCTCTGAAGTGTGTGTCTGTCTTGTTGGGTTGCAGAACCAAACCAGACAGTTATGGAGGTGCAGTTGACAGACTCCATAATTCCTCTGTAGAAGTGGATCAGCAGCTCCTTGGGCAGTTTGAGCTTCCTGAGTTGGTGCAGAAAGAACATTCTTTGTTGTGCTTTTTTGATGACATTTTTGATGTTAGGTGTCCGTTTTAGGTCTTGAAATATGATAGAACCTAGAAATTTGAAGGTCTCTACTGTTGATACTGTGTTGTCTAGTATTGTAAGAGGTGGTAGTATGGGAGGGTTTCTCCTAAGGTCTACCACCATTTTTTTTTATTTATTTTTTTTAATTTGATTTATATGCCGCCCTTCTCCGGAGACTCAGGACGGCTCACAATGCATTTAAAATCATTATAAAAAACATTTAAGAATTAAAAACATTAAAACTCATTCACACCATTCATCTGCAAACTTCAGTAGTTTAACAGATGGATCATTTGAGATGCAGTCATTGGTATATAGAGAGAGGTGGAGGGAGCACACATCCTTGGGGGCCCCTGTGCTAATTGTACAGGTATCTGATGTGATTCTGCTTAGCTTCACCTGCTGCTTCCTGTCTGTTAGGAAGCTTATGATCCACTTACAAGTGTGTTCAGGTACCGCTAGCTGGTTTAGCTTAGTTAGAAGAGTGTCTGGAATGCTGGTATTGAATGCTGAACTAAAGTCTTCAAAGAGGACCCTTGCGTAGGTCTTCGGAGATTCAAGGTGTTGTAGGACAGGGTTGGCAAAACTTTTCGGCACTGAAACGGGAGCGCGTGCGCGCAGATGTGCCTGCATGCCGGCACTAGTCACCTGGTCTTCTGGTTTCTGGCATGCATCAGCTCATGAAGGCTAGCTAGCCAGTGCACATGCACATACTGGAATCCTGAAGAGTGTCAATGAAGCGTCCCCCCCCCCAGTCTGCCACCGAGAACAAGGGGTTCTCCAGGGGTTGAATTACTACCGGTTCTTTAGGCCTAAATGAGCCCTTTGAAGCAGGAGGGCCCCACGTCCTCTGTTCTGTCCCCAGCCACACGCACACACACCAACAGACGTTCAAGAGTTAAAGACCAAACCAGCCAGCAAAATCCTTTTCCTTATGATAACGGAACTTGGCAACAACCTAGTGGCTGCCTGCCAAGAGTTTATTATTTACGAAGAGGAGAGATAACTTCTCC
This sequence comes from Pantherophis guttatus, assembly GCF_059756535.1. Classification (NCBI taxonomy): domain Eukaryota; kingdom Metazoa; phylum Chordata; class Lepidosauria; order Squamata; family Colubridae; genus Pantherophis; species Pantherophis guttatus. The sequence continues at coordinate 5,399,946 of NC_142068.1, read as the reverse complement.
CCACTCCTGGTACATCAAAAGAAACAGCTCAATAATTACAATCAAGTCAAGAGATAATCCAGCAAAGTCTATAGCAAAAGTCCGGCAATGCAGAATGGCGTGGAAGCTTTCAGCTTTGTTCGTCACAAGGTTTGACTGGCCACCACGCTCCCTTTTATACCCTGTGGGGTGTGGTCCAGTGACTCAGCCTAATCTCGGGCACGCCTTTTCTTCTGTTGCGCGCGCTTATTTCTGCGATGCTGCCAAGGATCCAGCCAAGACTCATTACCCTCATCACTGTCCACCTGTGGCTGCGTGGACGTGCTTGGCCCCGGCCCTATCTTTTGCCCTTCGGTGGACACCGAAGGCATTGCCAGAGAGGAGGGTCCTGGAGAGGGAGGCCTTGCCAACTCCTCTCCTTCACTCTCGGAGTCCTCTCCTGCCGATGACACAGGCTCCAGTAACGGAGCCACAACATCCTCCTTAAACTCAGTGTCTAATTCTGTAGCAGCCTGATACCACGTCTACGTGGTATGGTAAGCCTCGGCACATGCACACCTGTCTCAGTACTCGGTCAAGTCCCCCTTTAAAGTGATGCATTAATAAGTGCTCAGGCTAGCCCTGTACCCAACCCGCCAAGCGGCGGAAATCCTGTAGTCTTTAACAGGCCTACCTCTTTGTCTAATCCCTAAAAGGTCTCCTTCAGCTTGAAGTGCTACAGTCTCGTCCTTGAAATGTTCTTGCAGAGTGCCCAGGAAAAGGCCCAGGTCCCCCAGCTCCACCGCACGCTCTCCATAGAGGCTGGCCACCCACTCTGCAGCCTCATCCTCCATTGCAGTTGTTACTGCCATCCCACTGTCCCACTGGGAGGTATAAAGGTGTCCATACCTGTCCATGTGGTTCAAAACCTGGCCAATAAATAAAGCCACCGTCCCTGACTCTCCATTGAAGGTCGCTCTAATAACCGATGGGTACCAGCGGCCCAGTACTTGCAGAGCCGGTCCCAGTTTGGCCTCTGGGTGATGCGTCTGATGGTCTCTGTAGCCCCTAAGGCCCTCCCCACCTAAACCACGATCTTCCCTGCCAACTCGTGCCCATTCTACGGGTGGCCTATGGACCTCTGAGGTCAAGGTGTGATGTGGCCCAATGTGCTGGACACCACCAGGGGACCGGACACCTCTATCTATGCTTCCCAGTTGGTGTGGTTGAGGCCAAAGCCAGGGTGTGGGAGGGGTATCGTGCCAACCATCTCTTGGCCCCAGACCCCAAAACCCAGCAGCCCCATACAATTCTTGCAGGACCTCAATGGTCTGGCTCAGTGGTGAGCCAGACCAATTTTTTTTACTACCGGTTCTGCGGGCGTGGCTTGGTGGGCATGGTGTGGCTTGACGGGTGTGGCTTAGTGGGCATGGAAAGGGAAGAATACTGCAAAATCTCCATTCCCACCCCATTATGGGGCCAGCGAACTGGACATTTGCCGGTTTCCGAACTACTCAAAATTTCTCCGAACTACCGGTTCTTTGCCAGTTCTCCGAACTACACAAAATTTCCACTACCGGTTCTCCAGAACCTGTCAGAACCTGCTGGATTTCACCCCTGGTCTGACTACCCACACCCGTGGAATAGCTCCAGTTGTCCTCCTCCGAGATTCTCCACTCCCTCCATTGGTAAAAATGTATGCCTGATAGTGTTAGGTCAGGACCTGCAGCAGTCGAGACCCAGGGCTCGCCATGCTCCAGAGAGCCCAACCACCATGTCCCAGCGACCCCATGGCCTTCAGGTAGCCTCTCTGATGCCTCCAACAGCCCCTGGGCCACAGCTGGCCATTCCTTTGGTCCAGGGGTGGGTTCTAAATTTTTTTACTATCGGTTCTGTGGGTGTGGCTTATTTTGTGGGCGTGGCTTGATGGTCATGTGACAATTCTTTAGGATTTAGCAGAGGTACTGGTCTACCAGACTTTTAACTGCTTGCAGAGCTGTACCACTCTACCCATTTGTTCTTGGAGCATTCCCGTCTACCCATTTGTTTTTGGAGCGCACCGATCTACCCATTTGTTTTTGGAGCGCACCGATCTACCCATTTGTTTTTTGAGCGCACTGGTCTACCACCACACTGCCTTTTAACACTGATCAGCTGTAGGGCGGCCCTTTGAAGCTCCACGGCAAGAGTTTAAACAGTTTTTTTCCTTCCAGCCGATCAGCTGGGACTTGGGAGGCAGTGAATAGATTGGGGGTGGGGCCAAATAAAAGGTAAGAATAACGTGGGTAGGTGGTGGGAGGGCCCAGCTCCTGAACAAAGAGAACCGGTTCGATGACATCATATCGTCACCACTACCGGCTTGGCCGAACTGGGCTGAACCGGGAGAAACCCACCACTGCTTTGGTCACACATCCATCATAGCCTCTGCCCCATCCTCCAGCACACCCACCACCGTTACCTCTGTTGCTGCAACAGACTCCTCCAGGTCTGCTGCTTCTAGGTCTGGAATAGTCCCCTCTGTCAGCCTCAGCTTGCCTGCTTCAGCTGCCATAAGAAACGGGGAGGGATTAGTTATGGAGCAAAGTGGGGTAAGGGAGCAGGAGGTGGTTTTGTCTTTGTAGGAGGGGACTTCGTGAGAAACGAAACTGAATCTTCAAAAGGGGACGGCTGACCAACTGTCCGACATTCCTGATGAATGACGCTGCCAGACGTGTTGCCACCTGACCTTTGGAAGACCTTTGGATTGGCTGATGATTTATAAACACGAGGGGGGGAAGAAGCTTAGTAGATGCATTTCGCGCGTTTTGCTCACTTCCAGCTTTAACTGGGTTGTTAATCATTTCATATTCAGTAAAAGTACCAAATTCTTCAAAATGCTTGAGTTTGGGGTTTTCTTTCCTGGATATTGAAGGAAGCATACCTGACACCCTCAGCCATAGCTGTTTGAAGTGAGCGCCAACAATGTGTCAGGTTCCGTAAAGACTGGAAAAATAAACCTCAGCACGCAAAAGCAGTAACCAAGTTTGTTTATCCTGATATCGATATTAACTGATCACCTTAAAGTGTTACAGAAAGGAATCTTTGCTGGAGCTGATGCTCCGTGCTCCCCATCACCTTTTAATCATCATACAGCTCCACCCCAGTGCAATCACTCAATTATCCAATTACCCCGTATCCTCCCTCTCCCTCCCCAATTCCATCACAAGCCGCTTCAGTTGTTCCGCGCTGCTCCGTCTTTCCTTAAAGTGACAGATGGTGATAAACTGCTTCAGTGCAGGACCTTGACCTCATCTAGCATGCGGTTGGAAAGTCAAAGGGAGAGGCATGCCTCGGGGCTGACGACCCAGCAGAGCAGCACACAGGAAGGGTCGTCGGTGAAAGTGAGCCACAGCGGAATGGCGATCCCCACACGAATGGCGGCCCCAGATGATTCTGGGTAGCTGACCACATGGAGTTGAGAGTGAGGGGTTTTTATACCTTCTCTTGGGCTTGGTAGTTGGACTTCCTGTGCAAGAACATGTATTCTATTGGCTGTTGTCAGATTCCTATGGGGTCATGTAGGGGTCATGGCTGGCTCTATAGGCAAAAAAGGAAATGCAAATCCTAGATGTTTGTCTGAACTAATCTGGTCAACCTCTGGCTTATTATTTATCTGAGCTCCCAGGTTTGAAGTTTCGACTACTCTGGTGCAATGAAGGGGCTTGTGTTCTGAAAGGGTGTTGGGCAATTCCTATTGTGGCTTAATGGCTTTCCCTCCTGTGTTGGATCTTGGGTGAGGAGGGGCTGCTTCTAATCCTACCATTCTGCCTTTGTTCAGACTTCGCTGCAGGGAGTTTCAAAATATCCTGTCTTGAATGGATTTCTGCCTGAGGTATTTGCTTTGCTGATGAATAGAGCTATCTAGATACTTGTCTTTCTCTTTCAATAAGCTCTTTATCTCTTAAGTGCTGACATCTGTTGTGGGCTATTAAGGAAAGTGGGGCCTGCTTTCTGCCTCTAAAAAAACCATGTTTCTCCATTTCTCCTTTAGGGAAATATAATATTCTGCCTTTTTAAAAAAGTATTTCCCAAAATATTTCATACTTCTGGGGAGAGAGTTCCCACAACTTCAACTCCCAGAATACCCCAGCCAGCAATGGGGAATTCTGGGAACTGAAGTCCACCCATCTTAAAAACGACGAAGGTTGAGAAACACTGCTTTAGGACAGAGAAAGCTTGAGCTAAGAGCAAGTTAAGGCAAAACGTTCCACGAAAGGAAAGGGAATGGCCGAGAAATCATTATAAAAGCCACATCAGTGATATCTTCGCCCTATATTCATTTAAATCTAATTTAGGATGACCGGCAACGAGGAACGGCACAGAGTTTAAAAGGTTGAGGATGTAAGGTGATTCCTACTAGCGGTTCCTGATTGAGTTCTTTCACTCCTTCGGGTAGCTGCCATTTGAAGCTTCTCAGCAGGTTGGTAAACAAAAGGAAAGCCTCTATTCTCGCTAAGTTTTCCCCTACACAGACCCGAGCTCCTGCAAAGGAAATATTAGAAAAAAACAAGAAAGGGAAGAATTATACCCATCCCTGAGAGAGCAGTCTTGACATCGATCAAGGGCAAAGATACTGAAGACTAAAATAAATAAATCAATCCAAGATGGACCTGAAGGGAGGGAGCCAAGAATTGCTTTGTGCATTTCACATTTTGGGGGGGGGGGTCTCGAGATTTTCTTTTCCTGTGCCAATTTTCCTACACTGTGAATCAGCTTCAATTTCTGTGGGAAGAAATATCCATCTGGTTCAGTTCCAAGCCGAGAGAAAGACCCTGGAAATATGGAGCCTGATTGGAAAGATGGTTTAACGGTGAAGCGGAACCACATGTGATTCTGTGCAGTTGACCACATGGAGTCGAGAGTGGGTTGTTGGTGGTTTATACCTTCTATTGGGCTTTGCACTTGAGCTTCCTGTTCCTGTGCAAGAACATGTATTCTATTGGCTGATGTAGGGGTTATGTAGGGGTCATAGCAGTGGTGGGATTCAGCTGGTTCGGGCCAGTTTGGGTAAACCGGTAGTTAAATTGCTGGTTGGCCCCACCCTTCCCCTTCTAGGAGTCCCCAAGCACCCCATTTTGGCTCCCAGATAAGTGCAGGGAGGCCTACTAGGCCCAAAATGGGGCACGGGGGTGCAATGCCCCCCCCCACAGCCCATTTTCGCTCCCAGGAGGCTGCAGCGAGGTCTACTAGGCCCAAAATGGAGTCCAAGGGTGTGGCGCGCCCACCCGTGGCCCGTCTTTTTTTCCCAGGAGGCTGCAGGGAGGCCTACTAGGCCCAAAGCGGGGCATGAGGGAGGAGCGTCTCCCCCGGGCCATTTTTGCTCCCAGGGGGGTGCAGGAGGCCGGGTGCTCCTGCACCCCCATGCCCCATTTTGGGCCTAGTAGGCCTCCCTGCACTTATCTGGGAGGCCCAATCAAGGATGTCCCACTCCTTTCTTCTCAATCCTCTTTCTAACCACCAGGAAAACGATTGAGAGTTTACCTGCTCCATATGGCAGAAATTCTTCTCTCTTCATAAAATTTCCCTCTTTGTCCAAAAAATGATCTGGATTGAATTCTTCGGGACTCTCCCATTGCTTGGGATCCAGAAGAACCGAATGGAAATCTGCGATAATTAAAGTTTCCTGAAGGGAAGACAATTGACAAGGTTTGAGCCAACTCAGTTTTAGCCTTTGACTACCGTTACACTCATCTTAAGCCAGGGGTCGGCAACCCGTGGCTCTGGAGCCACATGCGGCTCTTTCATCCCTCAGCTGCAGCTCCAGAACCAAACCTTGTACCATTACAGTCATTTTAGGCAACAATCCAGCACAGCTTCTCTGAATTTGGTGGGGCTAGTTCAGGGGTGAAATGCTCCCGGTTCGGATCGGAAGGTCTTTGGGCTGATATCACTTTAAGATCCTGTAATAAGAAGAGGCCCTGTTGGGGCATATCTCTCTCTCCGTGTATGCTTCCGTGCTGTAATTGCTGATTGCTGTTTGTTTGAGATCTGACTAAAGTACGTATATGTATATATTCTTTGTAGATAAAACCACGATTTAAATACAAACCTCTGTTTACTGTATTTGCTCCTGGGTTGTCTCACATAGTCACACTGTGCACAGTCTGCGCACTCTGACTAGATGGATTGTGGGGCAGATGTGGGATTGAGCCTTAGGAGAAATAATTTTGGAAATTAAACTAGATAAGGGATAGTGATGGTGAACCTATGACACATGTGTTAAAGGGGATACATCACAATATTTTGGGAGACATTGCGGTTCACCCAAACTCAACAACAACAACTACAGGTAATATAATCCTTCCATTCCACCCCCTCCCCATCCTGTCGCAACTACTCCCTCCGTAGCTCCGGCCATTTTGCCAGAACCAATGAAGCTTCTTAGATGAGAAGCGAAACGTCTTCTTCTTCCTCAAGGAAAAAAAAACGTTCCAGTCGGCTTTTGAAAAAGTACTGTTGGAAGAAAAATCAAGGTCCAGTTCCAAGCTGGGAATAAAACGGAGGGTGATTAGAAAGAAAGATTCTGTTTATTGGTGAACAGAACCAACACACACACACACACACACACACACACACACACAAACACAGCCTGCTGTTCTGGGAAAGCTGATCAAACGGTTGAATGAGTGGATGGATCTTTATAGATTTCTATTATGTCCTAAAACAGGGGTGTCAAACTCAGGGCTTGCGGGGCTGGATCTGGCAACAGCAAAGGACCAGGCCGTGGTGTCTATCAGCAAAAACAGAGCTCAGGAGGATTGTGCGCGGCCCTCCCCAGCTCCATTTTTGCTGGCAGAGAGTTGCAGGAAGCTGTCGCAGCTGGAAATGGAGCTCGGGAGCCCGTTTTCGCTAGCCGAGCGCTCAGGGCCGCCACAAATACCCCCGACATGAGTGATGTTCAGCTGGCCACGCCTACCCTGGCCACGCCCCCTAATGCAGCCCTCAATGAAATCGAGTTTGACACACCTGTCCTAAAATGTCATGCCCTGACCTTCTTAATCCCAGCACTCTGGAGCTGAAGATGTTTTGCTTATGAATAGATTAGATGACTAGATGACCTACAAGATCCTTTCCAACTCTGTTATTCCATTATCTATTCTCTTACCTTTGGAATAGAAAGGCCACACACGTTTACATTTTTCACTGTTTTCCTGGGAACACCAAACAATAAGACGTATTTTGAACGCAGAATTTCATGAAGGACGGCTTGAGTGTAAGGCAATTTCCACCGGTCTTCATAACAGATTGAGTCAGAGGAACCCAAAACCGTTTCCATTTCTTTGTAGACTTTATCTGGGTGAAATGTTAGAAAAGGGTATTATTCAGAGGTGAAATGATCCCGGTTCAGACCGGATCGCCCGATCCGGTAGCGATGGAGGTGGGTGGTTCGGAGAACCAGTAGCAAAAATCCCTGCGCCCCTCCCCCCATTGCCCAGCTGAGCCGAAGAGGTTATAGAAAAAATGTTTTTAAAAAGAAAAAAAGCCTCTACCGATCAGGCAAGTCAGCTGGGATCATCAGAGGCTTTTTTTTTAAAAAAGCTTCTGCCGATCAGGCAAGTCAGCTGGGATCGTCAGAGGCTTTTAAAAAAAAAAGGAAGCCTCTGCCGATCAGGCAAATCAGCTGGAATCGTCAGAGGCTTTAAAAGCATTTTTTTTACAACCTCTTCAGCCGACAGAACCAGTAGTAACAAATTTTACATTTCACCACTGGTATTATTGTATTTGAGCTCAAATAAACCACAGCATTGTAGAGAGTGTTAGGGGCTAGGGTGAAATCCAACAGGTTCTGACAGGTTCTATTAATCTTCTCATCATTCCCATCACCCATCTCTTTCCACTTATGACTGTATGACTGTAACTTTGTTGCTGGTATCCTTAAGATTTATATTGATATTGTTTCCTGATTGCTTATTTGTACCCTATGACTATCATTAAGTGTTGTACCTTATGATTCTTGATGAATGTATCTTTTCTTTTATGTACACTGAGAACCTATGAACCAAAGACAAATTCCTTGTGTGTCCAATCACACTTGGCCAATAAAAAATTCTATTCTATTCTATTCTTCTTCTGGAGGACTGGTAGCGGAAATTTTGAGTAGTTCGGAGAACTAGCAAATGCCACCTCTGGCTAGCCCCAGAGTGGGGTGGGAATGGAGATTTTGCAATATCCTTCCCCTGCCATGCCCACCAAGCCACGCTCACAGAACCGGTAGTAAAAAAAATTGAATTTCACCACTGATTAGGGGAGATCCTTTACGACTGTATAATGTCACTCTGCATGACTGTCTTAAAAAGTCCCGAAAAAACAAGGCACATTAAAATTCTCACTCCCATCACCTCACCAAGATCTTCAGAAAAATGGGAGGGGAGATCTGGAATTGGGGGTTTCCTTGGCAGATATTATGTTGCATCCTTCAAGGTGAGTCTGGGCACAGGGGACATTCATCTCTATGATGGTTCACATGTAGTCCTCAACTTACGATCACAATTAAGCCCAAAATTTCTGTTGTTAAGTGAGACATTTGTTAATTTGTTAAGGCCCCATTATACGACCTTTTTTGTTGAGTGAATTGATAAGTCAGTAACCCGGTTGTTAAGTGAATCTGGTTCCCCGTTGGCTTTGCTTGCCAAAAGATGATTACATGACCTTGGGACCCAGCAATGGTCATAAGTATGAACCAGTTGCCAAGAATCTGAATTTTGATCACATGATCGTGGGGGTGCTCCAAAGGTTGCAACTGTGAAAAATGGTCTTAAATCACTTTTTTCAGTGCTGCTGTAACTTGGAATGAGGACTTACAGTCTTGTTGTATTCAGTCTTATTTCCCAGACGAGCCAGAACTACCCTTTTTCTTACCTTGGATATCTGGATAAGTCACCATGAGCAAAAGAGCCCATTGCAGAAAGCTTCCTGTGGTTTCTGTCCCGGCAACAAAAAATTCCATAATGCAATGAGCCATGTTTTCATGATCGAAGGTTGAGTTGGGATCACTCTGTTTCTAACAAAAGGAGAGATTTTAGTAATAAATTTTTATTATTATTTTATTTATTTTATTTTATGCAATTGATACGCCGCCCTATCTCTGAGGGCGGCTCACAACGGTAAAATGAACAATTCCCGCCAATATAAAATTAAAATCCCAATTTAAAACAATTTAAAATTCATTAACTCCCGCCCCATCAGTCGAGGCTGCGGAACAACCAGGTCTTCAAATCACGGTGGAACGAGCGAAGGTCAGGGGCCATCCGGAGCTCCAAAGGAAGCTGGTTCCAGAGGGTGGATGCACCCACAGAGAAAGCTCTCCCCTTGGGGGTCGCCAGCCGATACTGTCTGGCCGATGGCACCCTGATGAAGCGCTGTCTGTGGGAACGCATCGGGCGATCGGGAATTGTCGCTGGCTGCAGGGGCTCCGACAAATATCCCGGGCCTAGGCCATGAAGGGCTTTGTAGGTAATAACCAGCACCTTGAACCTCACCCGAAGGGCAACCGGTAACTTTGGTGCCTTCCAACTTTGGGTTATGTAGGAAGTGAAAGCCAAATCTGGCTCTAGGTTCTGCCTCAGTTTACCTTTCCAATAAGTTAGCACCCACCCCTGTCCTACAAGAATGAAATATTTGTCAGTGTATAAGAAATTATGAGCTGGGATAGCCATAACAACAAGTCAGCCAATGGGAACTGTTTGGTGACTAAGGAAAAGGATCTGTTGTGAGCCATGGGAGACGGCTTGGGGTTCTGGCTTCTGCTGCATGTGTATTGTATACATGCATCATGCTTTATAGTATTGTATATAAACAAGTTTCTTCTATAAATGAATCCTGCTGAATTATTTACGTGTGTGGGTTGGATTGCTGCAAACTCTAACAATATTCTAGGAAATATTAAAAAGGCAGAATATTATACTTCCCTGGATGAGAAAAGGAGAAAGGTGCTCTTGGAAAGCAGCCCCCACCTTTGTTAATAGCCCCAAAAAGACTGGGCCATCCTATCTACAAGACAAAAGGCCTTCAGCTCCAGGGTGAGAAGATTAGCCCACAGTCAAAATCCAAACCGGGACAAAGAGCTCCACCTCTAGGCCACCGCACCACTCCCTTACCTTTCCTATCTGGAGAAGCACATGCGAACCGGCCAGCTGCTCTCTTCCACGTTCTGGTGCTCTGCTGTGCGTGTGCTCCAGTTTCGGCACTCAGTGCCAAAAAGATTAACCATCACTGAACTACAGCAATATTCATTAGAGACAATAGATGGCAGTGCTTATAAATTTGGAGCTCCATCTATGGTATACTAATCTATGTGTTTTCTCTTAATAAAGTTTCCTGCTTCCTTGTTGCAGTTAAGCAGAAAAGCACATGGGGAGTGTGCATTATCTGTTCTGAAGGGTTAAACAAACAAACAAACAAACAGGCAGTTTTTAACACAGGCTAAGAACTTGAATAGCTCTGAAAAGCCCATGTTCTCAAAGGATCAAAAAATCCTCTTGACATATCTGTGGATCCCAGCAGGCATGACTAAAATTCCCAGAAGATCCTTACCTTTTCTATCTGGAGAAGATAAAGATCCAGGAAATCCTTTGGCTGACGCAGGGCCAAATCTTGGCTGTGTTTCTCTGACTCTTCCTTTACAATTGACATCCCTGTCTGGATGGATGCTTGTATCTTCTGATGAGGCCCTGGGAGATGTTTCACTAGCCATGGAAACAATTCATAGAACTACAACAGAAGTAAAAAAAATAAAATAAAAATCCTACCAGCTCCCTGATGAGTTAGATAATGCAGGCAGTCCTCAACTTACAACAGTTCGTTTAGTGACTGTGCAAGGCTAGAACTTCCATACAGTATCAGAAGGTGAATTGCAACTTGCTCTTCTTCTTTTTTTTTTTTGTATATTTATTTTATTTTTTATTTTTTTTAAAAAAAGTTTTACAAATACCAATTTTTCCCCATTTCCACCCCCATCCCTCCCTAACCCCCCCTAACCCTCCCCTCCTCCCATGACTTCCCCAAGGTGAAATCCGTCCACATTGTATTATAACATGCTTTACCACCCCTCTATTCTCCCCCCTGTGCACCATACATTTCTACATAACAATAAGCTATATTGCCCCCTATATACTATACATTTCTACACAACATTCAGCTAAAAGCTATCTGGTACTTCCTAGTTTGGTATTTATTCTGCACATAATCTATCCATTTCTTCCATTCCCATGCATAAGTCTCCTGAGTCCGGTCTTTTAAATATGCTGATATCTTCGCCATTTCTGCAAAACGGGCCATCTTCAAAGTCCATTCTTGAATTGTAGGCATATCATCCCTTTTCCAATATTGACCAATCAATAACCTAGCTGCTGTCACCATACACAATATCAATTTTGTTTCACCCACTGAAAAGCCCTTAACTATACCCAGTAAAAACAATTGAGGAGAAAATTGAATTTTTTTCTTCAAAACATTTTGCACAACCCACCAAATTTTTATCCAAAAAGCCTTGGCTTTCTTGCATGTCCACCATATATGATAATATGTAGCATCTAAGCAATCACATCTCCAGCATTTTGGTTGAACATTAGGATACATGCATGCAACTTGCTCTTCTTTTTTTATTTTATTTTTTATTTTTCAATTTATATACCGCCCTTCTCCCTGAGGACTCAGGGCGGTGCACAGCCAGAATTAAAAACATAAAATACAAATATTAAAAACAGTTAAAATATATATAAATTTGGGCCAAAAATTTAAAAATCACAAACCAATTAAAACATTTAAAAAGTTTAAAAATTTCTTCCTAAGCCAGCCCAGCTTGCTGGAAAAAGTGGGTTTTAAGGGCACGGCGGAAGGCACTGAGGTCTTGGATTCTCCTTATCTCTGGGGGCAGCTGGTTCCAGAGGGTAGGTGCCCCCCCAGAGAAGGCCCTCCCCCTGGGGGTCACCAGCCTACATTGATTGGCTGATGGCACCCTGAGGAGGCCCTCTCTGTGGGAGCGCACGGGTCGCTGGGAGGTCGTCGGTAGCAGCAGGCGGTCTCGAAGATAGCTAGGCCCTATGCCATTCTTGAAGTTCAGGACAACTCCTTAACCTTCTATCACATTTGCCCAGTCACAAGAGAATTCGCTATGTGGTTTCCATACATTCCATACATTCTTTCCATTGTAGCCCTATATCAAATGTTCAGGGGCAAAGGAGAAGAATGTGGAGCTAACATTGGGCATTTTCTTCTCCAAGAGCATATTATAATATTAACTTTAAAACTGGAATTATTTATTTATTTATTTATTTATTTATTTATTTATTTATTTATTTATTTATTTTATCGGACTTATATGCGCCCTTTCTCCACAAGGACTCAGGGCGGCTCACAGCAATAAAGCAACAACAAGTCCAGATTAAAATTCAAATGATAAAAGATAAAAGAATCTAAGATTCCCATTAAAACCCCTTCAGTCCAGGTCAGCCTGGTGAAACAACCATGTTTTAAGGTCACGGCGGAAGGAGCGAAGGTCGGGGGCCACCCGGAGCTCCAAGGGGAGCTGATTCCAGAGGGTAGGTGCGCCTACAGAGAAGGCTCGCTCTCTAGGAGCCGTCAGCCGGCATTGCTTGGCCGACGGGACCCCAAGTAGGCCCTCTCTGTGTGAGCGCACCGGGCGATGGGGAGCTGTTGCTGGCCGCAGGTGATCCGCCAAATACCCCGGGCCTAAGCCTTGTAGGGCTTTATAGGTAATCACCAACACCTTGAACTTCACTTGAATTAGTTCATGTATCTGTGTAAATGGCTTAGGGCCAGGGTACTTACGGGACCGCCTTCTGCTACCAATTGCCTCCCACCGGCCAGTTCGCTTCCACAGAGAGGGCCTCCTCAGGGTGCCGTCGGCCAGACAATGCCGGCTGGCGACCCCCAGGGGAAGAGCCTTCTCTGTGGTGGAACGATCTACCCCCAGAGATACGAGTGATCCCAGACCTCCGGACTTTTCGTCGGGCCCTTAAAACCTACTTTTTTCAGTTAGCCGGGCTGTCCTGATTTTATGGTTAGTTTTTAAAATTTGATATTGATTTTAATTGAAATGTTTTTAAATTATGGGCCAAACTTTATTGAATTATTTTTAATCGATTTTAACTTTTGTGTACAAATGTTTTATTTTGGCTGTTCACCGCCCTGAGTCCGAAAGGAGAAGGGCGGTATAGAAATCTGTAAAATAAAAATAAATAAATAAATAAATTAAAACTTTGGCCTACTTGCCTAGATATACAGTATTAACCACTTTACTACAGTGGTCTTCGGAGTACTAATAAGAGACTCAGAAAGTCCTAAGGGACTCAATAAGAAACTGACTGCTCACCAATAACAAAGGGGAACCGCCAAATTTCATATAATTGCTAATGTCTTCTATAATCATCTGGAACTTTCCGTCTTCAGGGGGAAACCGGTATCCCAAACTCAAGAGGCAAATCATATTACAGACTGAATTAATGATGGCCGGTAAAGGATCAATTGGCTGCCCTGTAAATGAAATTATACATTATCGTCTTAACAATATGCCAGCTTGAAGGTTGAGCAGGACTTCATGATCAGGTCAGATTAACAGAGTTGGAAGGGACCTTGTAGGTCATCTAGTCCAACCACCCGCCCAAACAGGAGACCTGCCTACACCATTTCTGACAAATGGCAGTCCAATCTCTTCTTGAAAGCCTCCAGTGATGAAGCTCCCACAGCTTCTGAAGGCAACTTCTGTTCCATGGGTTGATTGTTCTCCATGTCGGAAAAATTCTAACAAGAAATATGATTTGATTGTAGAGGAAGGGGAATTAGGCTGGTTCTCTTCCTTCCTTTGGGGCTGATTTCAGTCAGCCCCAATGTCGGTTTTGGGGGATATGGCATTCCCTAGAACCCTTCTCTTTGGGGTGTCTCATAGCTCAACGCTGTCTCCCATCTATATATATAAAAGCTAAAACCACCACTCCAGAACCGTAAAGCCTACAAAATTGACATTTGCCACGTATGTTCCTCTTGGTTTCTAGGTGCTCACTAAAAGGATTTTTCGAAATGACCATCAGATCATTAGTATTTCCTATACTATTATAACACGCTCTGATGCTAATTAGGTAGATGTTCTACTCCCCTCCCAACTTGAAAATAACTCTGGAGAGAATGGGATAGCATAGGACAGGCTTCTGTGGGACAAGCCTCATGGAGAGAAGGGGCTAGAAAGCCTGAGGGAAAGAAGGGGATAGTATAGGAGATGTTTCTGTGGGGCAAGGCTGAGGGAGAGAAGGGGAGAGGAGAGGCTTCTGTGGGGCCAGCCTGAAGGAGAGAAGGGGAGAGGAGAGGCTTCTGTGGGGCCAGCCTGAAGGAGAGAAGGGGAGAGGAGAGGCTTCTGTGGGGCAAGCCTCATGGAGAGAAGGGGCTAGAAAGCCTGAGGGAGAGAAGGGGATAGTATAGGAGATGTTTCTGTGGGGCAAGGCTGAGGGAGAGAAGGGGAGAGGAGAGGCTTCTGTGGGGCCAGCCTGAAGGAGAGAAGGGGCTAGAAAGCCTGAGGGAGAGAAGGGGATAGTATAGGAGATGTTTCTGTGGGGCAACGCTGAAGGAGAGAAGGGGAGGGGACAGGCCTCTGTGGGGAAAGCCTCATGGAGAGAAGGGACTAGAAAGCCTGAGGGGGAGAAGGGGACAGGATAGGAGACGTTTCTGTGGGGCAAGGCTGAGGGAGAGAAGGGGAGAGGAGAGGCTTCTGTGGGGCAAGCCTCATGGAGAGAAGGGGCTAGAAAGCCTGAGGGAGAGAAGGGGATAGGATAGGAAACGTTTCTGTGAGGTCAGCCTGAAGGAGAGAAGGGGAGAGGAGAGGCTTCTGTGGGGCAAGCCTCATGGAGAGAAGGGGCTAGAACGCCTGAGGGAGAGAAGGGGATAGGATAGGAGATGTTTCTGTGGGGCAAGGCTGAGGGAGAGAAGGGGAGAGGAGAGGCTTCTGTGGGGCAAGCCTCATGGCAAGAAGGGGAGAGGACAGGCCTCTGTGGGGCAAGCCTCATGGAGAGAAGGGGCTAGAAAGCCTGAGGGGGAGAAGGGGACAGGATAGGAGACATTTCTGTGGGGCAAGGCTGAGGGAGAGAAGGGGAGAGGACAGGCTTCTGTGGAGCAAGCCTCATGGAGAGAAGGGGCTAGAAAGCCTGAGGGGGAGAAGGGGACAGGATAGGAGACGTTTCTGTGGGGCAAGGCTGAGGGAGAGAAGGGGAGAGGACAGGCTTCTGTGGAGCAAGCCTCACAGAGAGAAGGGGCTAGAAAGCCTGAGGGGGAGAAGGGGACAGGATAGGAGACGTTTCTGTGGGGCAAGGCTGAGGGAGAGAAGGGGAGAGGAGAGGCTTCTGTGGGGCAAGCCTCATGGAGAGAAGGTGCTAGAAAGCCTGAGGGAGAGAAGGGGATGGGATAGGAGACGTTTCTGTGGGGCAAGGCTGAGGGAGAGAAGGGGAGAGGAGAGGCTTCTGTGGGGCAAGCCTCATGGAGAGAAGGGGCTAGAAAGCCTGAGGGAGAGAAGGGGATAGGATAGAGACGTTTCTGTGGGGCAAGGCTGAGGGAGAGAAGGGGAGAGGAGAGGCTTCTGTGGGGCCAGCCTGAAGGAGAGAAGGAAAGAGGAGAGGCTTCTGTGGGGCAAGCCTCATGGAGAGAAGGGGCTAGAAAGCCTGAGGGAGAGAAGGGGATAGGATAGGAGACGTTTCTGTGGGGCAAGGCTGAGGGACAAAAGGGGAGAGGAGAGGCTTCTGTGGGGCCAGCCTGAAGGAGAGAAGGGGAGAGGAAAGGTTGATCGTAACTACTCATTAATTTTGATAAATCAAAACTGAACTATCTATTTGCTTCCAGGTATGATTCAGAGTGCTGGATATAACTGTTGTGGTCCACCACAACTGGCAGCAGAGTCGGACAGTGAGGAGGTTGGGGAGGAACAGAGGCCAGTCCTGGAGTCTGGGGAGAGATGAGGCTCCCCCTGAAATTTGGGTGGCCCTATTCTTTTGGTGTTCGAGAAGGCCAAGCTCTGGCCTCAGTTGGTTGGAATCCTTTGCTGGGTGACCGATACATGGGCTGCATTCACGTTTTGTATTTTTAGTCTGATTATACACCTGCCATTTTGTTTCACGTGGTGAGCTGCACAATGTTGATATGGTGATGGGTGATGCCTAAACTGAATGAATGAATGAATGAATGAATGAATGAATGAATGAATGAATGAATGAATGAATGAATATAGGATTGGAGAACAAAACACTTGAATCCTGCAAGTTCATCCCAATCTCCATATCATCACTGTCAAACTATTTCCTACCCTTTGTGCGTGCAAAGATCTCCACCAACTGATGTGCCGCCTCTTCTAGTTTATGTTCCATGTCTTTCTTTCCCAGTCCCAGCAGGCGGAGAGCGCTTATGGTAAAATGTCTCTGCTCTTTCCAGGCGTGACCATTTGAAAATGCAATCCCTGAGGAATCAATGTGAGAGTCACATTTAAAAAAAAAAAAAAGCCCCGTAAGCATGACTTACAAGTTCCACAAATAATTGCAGTGTGTGAGGCAACTGGATAACTATCTAAAACTTCTTGCAACCTTTTTGTTCTTAGTTTCCCTTGCACTCTTTCCCACATTCACTCGCACGCCTTGTCTGCTCTTCTACCAAAGAGTCTCTAGGACAGGGGTATCAAACTCAATTTCATTGGAGGCCACATCAGGGCTGTGGTTGACTTCGAGGAGCCGACTGAGTGGGTGTGGCCAACTAGGTGGGCGTAGCCAGCTTGAGGTCAGGCCTAGAAGCCATCTGTTTCGTTGGGCCTTCAGGCCTGCCACATTTCCTACTGTGGGAGACTGGGAGGGGGGATTGTATGGAGCCAGGGTGATACGTAGTCATAATAACATTCCTTTCTCAGAGAGTCAAGGACATCTTGCCCTGCACCTGGAGGGCTGGAACTGGGAGGCATCTCCAGTTGAGATGATGCTTTGATTGGACCATGTGATGGACTTTCAGGGACTTGGACTTTCCTTTTGGTGGGGAAAACCTGGAAGCTTTCAGATTCGGGTTTTCCCAGATGTGCCAATATGACATTTCCAGTGGTGGGTTTATACCGGTTTGCCCTGGTTTGAGTGAACCGGTAGTGGCAACGGTGGGAGGCTCCGCCCACCCACCCAGACGTCATCATGGACGCATGCGCAGAAGCACCGCGCACGCTCACAGTTCCAAACTGGTAGGGAAGGTAAATGGAACCCACTACTGGACATCTCTAATGAAATGGAACTTTGAGGAAACTCAAGACTCGGATTTTTGTTTTTTTGTTTTGTTTTGTTTTTGTTTTTTTTATTTGATTTATATGCCGCCCTTCTCCGGAGACTCAGGGCGGCTTACAATGTGTTAAGCAATACCCTTCATACTTTTGTATATTTATACAAAGTCAGCTTATTGCCCCCACAAACTGGGTCCTCATTTAACCTACCTTAGAAAGGATGGAAGGCTGAGTCAACCTTGAGCCTGGCGGGATTCGATCTTACTTTAATTACAGACAGCTGGTGTTAAATTACAGAGCTCTGTCTGTTGAGCTATCCAGGCTCCCCCCTTGTTGGGGGTGTTACTCGGAACCCTGACACTTGATGCCACTCACTGGGCATGGCTGAATGGGTGGGCGTGGCCAGCTTGACGCCACTCCCCAAACTGCTGGCATGTTTCCTCTTTGCATTGGGTAGACTGGGCCGAAGCGACATAGGTTGGCCCCTTACATTTTCCAGGACAGCCCTGTGGTTCAGATGCGACCACATCAGTGGTGGGTTTCAAAATTTTTTACTACCAGTTCTGTGGGCATGGCTTGGTGAGTGTGGCATGGCTTGGTGGGCATGGCAAGGGAAGGATACTGTAAAATCTCCATTCCCACCCCACTCCAGGGGAAGGTTACTGCAAAATCCTCATTTCCTCCCGATCAGCTGGGACTCGGGAGGCAGAGAATAGATGGGGGCGGGGCCAGTCAGAATTTTTACTGCCGGTTCTCCGAACTACTCAAAATTTCCGCTACTGGTTCTCCAGAACTGGTCAGAACCTGCTGAAACCCACCTCTGCACCACATCATGCGCCATATATGGCCTGCGGGCCTTGTGTTTGACACCCCTGGTCTAGGACAACTCTCCATGGCCAATTCGCCATGGGACAAGAGTGACACTAACATCGAAGCCGTTAAATATGGGATAGAATTATTGAAGAAAGGAGGCCAAACGAGGGACAAAGTGAAATGTGAATGACGAAAAATTAAAATATTTTTAAAAATTATTTTAAACAATGAAATCGAATGGTTGGGGATTGTTCCGCAGTCAGTTGGCTGTGGCGAGTTATCCCCTTCCTTACCGGAGGGTTCTTTTTGTTGTGGCCATAAGAGAAGCACAAGGAAACAACAGGTAGATTGTACAATACATGACAAAAATTTAACTTTCATACGTTCTGCGAACTAATATTTATGGTTTCAAGGTGTTAATGTTTTTTTTAAAAAATATGGTACAGGTAGTCCATGACATATGACCGGTCACTTAGTGATCATTCAAAATTATAAACTATTTGAAAATGGAGACATCTGACCCAGATCCAAAGTTACTATGGTTAGACCCACCCACCCCCCACCCTCTTGTGTTCACATGACTCTACTTTGGGTACTTGGCAACAAGGATGTATTTATGCAGAGATCAAATCCAGCAGGTTCTGACAGGTTCTGGAGAACCGGTAGTGGAAATTTTGAGCAGTTCGGAGAACCGGTAGTGGAAATTTTAAGCAGTTTGGAGAACCGGTAGCAGAAATTTTGAGCAGTTCGGAGAACCGGTAGCAGAAATTTTGAGCAGTTTAGAGAACCGGCAAATACCACCTCTGGCTGGCTCCAGAGTGGGGTGGGAATGGAGATTTTCCAATATCCTTCCCCCAGGAGTGGAAAATGAATGGAGATTTTGCAGTATGCTTCCCCTGGAGCGGGGTGGGAATGGAGATTTTGCAGTATCCTTCCCCTGTCATGCCCACCAAGCCACACCACGCCCACCAAGCCACGCCCACAGAACCGGTAGTAAAATAATTTGGATTTCACCACTGCATTTATGGCTATCTGCAGAGTCCTGTGATCATGTCACTGACTTTTATGAAGGTTTTGCTGAAAACCCGAACTTCCTTCCAAAGTTTGGCAAAACTACCTAATATTAACATAAATAAATATCATAATATCGGTTCCGTTGTGTTTCTATAATCATTACAATTTACAACTGTAATGGACAGGCTCCATTCTGGTCTAACCTGAGAACCTGTATAGAAAATGGACACTAGGATTGTATTTCTTTCTTCGACACAAAACAAACTCCTGTCTTATTCTACGGTACCATTTTCCTATTACTACAAGTTAAAATAAAAATAAAAATAGCTGTAATCTATAAATTTCTATATTGATGCTCTATTTAACAGAATAACAGAGTTTAAAAGGACTTTTTAGGTCTTCTAGTCACCAGCTGAGGCAAAAAAACCTTATGCCCAGTGGTGAAATTCAAAAATTTTCCCTACTGGTTCTGGGAGCGTGGCTTGGTGGTCATGTGACTGGGTGGGCGTGGCTTGGTGGACATGTGACTGGAAAAACCAACTATCACACTTTACACAAAAATAACACAAAAGCTACACAACTGACTCACACACAATGCAAAAGCAGCTGGAGTTCACACAAAATGGCCCCTGCAACAAGCAGGTGTGAAGTTTCCGAAAGATGCCCTAATTAATTCATGAGCCATGAGCCGAACTTCAAAAGAAATACAGTCATTTATTAGGAGCACCATTTCGGCAATATTCGGATGCAGTTAGAACTAATCCCACGTAGATTTACGTTCCCCCATGACCCTGTCTCTCCCCTCCTCCCTGGCCATGTCATAAATCACATTCTCCAATTAACCACTTTGGCTGGCTGTGAAATCCAACACCCTCCTTCTGATTGCGGTCAGGAAGAATGTATGGAATGCACTTCAGTTAGGGAAATCAATCAGCTCTATCAGTTCTCCCTCCCTCCTGCTCATGGCAACTTGAAAGCTTTGCAAGTTGACAGCAGGAACCTCACAAAGTCACAGAGAACTCTGGTAGCAGCGGTTGTGGGAGGCTCTGCCCACCTGTGCGGATGTCATAATGTCGCTTTTTTGTGACATTTTAAGCCTCTGCGCATGCGCAGATGATGGTGCACAGGAGCGGAGCGAACACGCATCTGGCACACGCATATTTACGAACTGGTAGGGAAGGTAAGTGAATTTCACCCCTGCATAAAATACCTTGGTCTTCAGAAGAACTTACCTTTACCTTTACATATTTTTAAAAGAAAAGTTGAAAGGGGCCGATCAGCAAAATCTTGCGAACGGTGGATCAGGCTTTCCTTCATTGCATGAAATCCAGAAATTACTACCACAGGTTGATGCCACACCCACATAGTGTAAATGTTTCCATATTGCTTGCTCATCTGACATTTGGGACAGAAAAAAGAGAAAACAGCTCGGACTTTATAGCAGGCAGATGAACCTTCATCACCTTTATATGACAGGAGCTAGAATTAGTATCCCATTTCCCATGTGACCCCAAAAGTCCCCCTGATCTATTTCTGGTGCGGTTTGGATTAAATGCCAAGGAACAGTTCCATAGAAATTAGGATTTCCTTTCTGACCAGTTTGGGTCCCATCTCTGTTTTCCTAAGTCAGTGATGGCTAACCTTTTTGCCGTCGCGTGCCAAAAGCGGGGGGAATGGGGTGGGTCACGGGTGCGGGTGCCCACATCTATAATTCAATGCTCCCCGCCCTCCCACGCATGCGCATGTGACCTCCCCCCACTTCACCCTGCTTTTGGCACGCGATGGCACGATGGACCCGGTAGGCCTGTTTTCCCCCCTCCCCAGGCTCCAGAGGCTTTCTAGGAGCCTGGGGAGGGCAAGAACAGCCTTCCCCATCCCCCCGGAGGCCTTCTGGAGGCCAGAAACAGCCAGTTTCCCGACTTCCGGGGGGACCAGAAGGCCTGAAAATCAGTTGGCCGCATGTGTGCTGGAGCTGAGCTCGGGCAACACTCACGTGCCCACCAATATGGCTCTGCGTGTCACCTGTGACACCGGTGCCATAGGTTCGCCATCACGGTCCTAAGTCATTTGGGTCCTGGAGTGCATAAAAGAGAAACACCCATGAGCTCCAGGTAAGCATGGCATTGGCATTACTTTAAACATAATAAATATTCAAACCTTTCTAAGGTATGCAACAAAGCAGAAGGTTTTCAGGCACTGCGCGCCAAAACTAGTTCTTGCCCTCATTAAGCAAATAAGTTCTCGTGCTTAGCTTCTGTAGCTTTAGTAGCTTAGTGATTCTTGAAGAAGACTCAGTCACCCATGTTCTGGCCATTTCCCGTTTGGATATTGCAACACAATCTACATGGTGCTACTGTTTTGAAAATATCTGATGCAGAATGGAGTTGTGTGGGCAATATTAGAAGCCCAAAGAACGGTGCATATAATATAGGGGTGAAATGCTACCAGTTTGGACCGGTTCGAGAGAACCGGTAGCGGAGATTGGGGCTGGTTTGTCGAACCGGTAGCAATCGCTGGCTGGCAACCTGTATGTCAGCGTCCCAGCACTGACATATAATAAAGGGAGGAGAAGCCTGAACTTTTGCCTGCTAAATCCCTTTGAAGATTCTGTCTCCTCGGAGATGGGGAGGGGGGAGACATTCCTGTGATCTGACGAAGAAGGAATCAGGAAAGTGACTTGGAAGATAGCCAATGAGAAGCAGAGAATAGGGGATCGGAAAGGGAGGGATTGGGGGGCAAAGGTCAGTACTGACCGTGAAAGAGTCAGGATCAGATTGCTGTGCTCGAATAAAGAGAAAATTTCCTTAAAGATCGGCAGTTTGGAAATCCATTTATTTTGAGATAGCATCAAAACCTGACACTGTGATTATCTAGATCAGTGGTTCTCAGTCTTTCCTTCACCATGGACCCCCAAGATTTAAGATTTAAATCATTACATTTCTTCAAGCATTCGCGGACCCCCTGTGATGACATAGCGATCCCCTCCCAGGCGTCTGTGGACCACAGGTTGAGAACCACGGACCTAGATGATTTCTAGATGGCAGAATCTGGAAAATTTGTTGCAAAAGTGTGTGTGTGTTTTTTTTTTTAAAGGCAACTGAACTTTGTTTCTCTTTGAAGACGTTTCACTTCTCATCTAAGAAGCTTCTTCAGTTCTGAGTAAATGATGGAGAATTGTGAAGGGAATTGTATTCCTTGCAGACATTTGGTTATTAGGATACGACACCATCTATCTCTAGTCTACAACACTGTCCTTTCAGCAGTTCCAAGAAGGCTCCACACCAGTGGTGAAATGTAAAATTTGTTACTACTGGTTCTATGGGCGTGGCTTGGGGGGTGGTGGTAATGTGACTGGGTGGGCGTGGCCAATTTTTTTTTTTACTTTTAAAACCATTTTTTCTACAACCTCTTTGTCGAAGAGGTTGTAAAAAAATGCTTTCAAAAGATTCTGACAATCCCAGCTGAGTTGCCTGATTGGCAGAGGCTTTTTTTCTTTTAAATGCCTCTGACGATCAGGCAATTCAGCTTGGATCATCAGAGGCATTTAAAAGAAAAAAAGTGACAATCCCAGCTGAGCTGCGCGATCATCAGAGGCTTTTTTTTTTTACTTTTAAAAGCATTTTTTTAGCCAAAGAGGTTGTAGAAAAAATGCTTTCAAAAGTAAAAAAAAAAAAGCCTCTGATGATTGTGCGGTGCAGCTGGGCATGGGGCAGGGGCAGGGGCAGGGATTTTTGCTACTGGTTCTCTGAACCACCCGCCTCCATCGCTACCGGATCAGGCGATCTGGTCGGAACCGGGAGCATTTCACCCCTGCTCCACACCCATTTGCACTATTCAGATGAGGGCACAGATAAACCTCCAAGTGGCCTCGGAAAGAATGCAACCAGATGACTGGCAAGGAATATAAATCCTTCCATTCTCCACCATTCAGTCAGAACTGAAGAAGCTTCTTGGATGAGATGCGAAACATCTTCAAGGAAAAAGCCCTACAATAAGCGTCTCTGCATCTGTGGAGCGGCAGAGGTAGAAGATCCTGGCTCACATCCTGTTTGATTGTTGCTTGTATAAGGGGGTGAGAGGCAGGTATTTTGGTCCATATACCAAACGAATGACCCATTGGGATCCCCACATCAAAACAACTTACTTTAGGTGCAGCCAGAACCTGAAAATAACACTGAACACAGCACAGTCCTTAAACAAAATGGATCGGATGAGATCTGCATACGTGGGACTGATTGGGGTAGATTGTAAGGGTGACACTGAAATATAATTCTATGTCATTTTATTCTATTTTATATATTTATGTATTAAATTATATTGTATCTTATCCTATAACTAGCAACATAATTTTAAATTGGATGTTTTAAATTTTTGGGGTTTTAAATTAAGCCAAATTTATTTAATATTTTTAAATTATTTTAAATTGATGTTTATTCTGTTTTTAATTAGGCTGTACACCGCCCTGAGTCCTTCGGGAGAAGGGCGGTATAGAAATAAAATTATTATTATTATTATTATTTATTGGTTAATCTTTAGTGAGATTCACAGCCTTTGAGGCTGGTTAATAGCTCAGCAGCTCGAGTCCTAACCAAGGACCTAGGAACTGTTAAGGTATCGTCGGAGGATGTAAGCTGTTCCGAGTAAGGTGGTTTTTTGTAGAGTCAAAATGTTCAAGTCCGGCAAATTTAGAATTTCTAAATAGCGGGGTAGCCCTTTGGGTATTGCTCCAAGGGCTCCAATTACAATCGGGGCAACACACGATTTCTTTTTCCACAGTCGCTCAACTTCAATTTGTAAGTCCCGGTACTTTGTGATTTTTTCTTGCTGCTTATCTTCAATTTGTGCATCACCAGGTATTGCAATGTCAATGAACCATACTTTTTTCTTTTCAACTATTGTTATGTCAGGTGTGTTGTGGACCAAGTGCCTGTCAGTCTGAATCCTAAAGTCCCACAAGATCTTGAGTTTCTCATTCTCTAAAACTTTCTCAACCTGATGTTCCCAGTGGTTTTTGCTGTACTCAAATCCAAACTTCTGGCACAATTTCCAGTGAATGATTTTAGCAACACAGTCATGGCGTTGTAGGTAGTCAGTTTGTGAAATTTTGCTGCACCCACTGATCAGGTGGTCAACTGTCTCTTCTTTTTCATTGCAGAGGCGGCATTTGCTGTTGGTGGTAACATGTTGAATTTTTGCCTTCATACAGTTTGTGGCTAGGGCTTGTTCTTGAGCTGCCAAAATAATTTTTATTATTTTTATTATTATTTTTATTATTATTTTTATTATTATTATTATTATTATTATTATTATTATTATTATATTATTATTATTATTATTATTATTATTATTATTATTATTATATTATTATTATATTATTATTATTATTATTATTATTATTGTATTTTACCCAACTCTTATTTTAAATTGTTTGTATAGGATTTTATTGGTGATATGTGTTTGGACTTTGTGCTTTGACATGGCCTATAGGCTAATCAATAAAGCTCTCT
The DNA here is from genome assembly GCF_059756535.1 of Pantherophis guttatus. Classification (NCBI taxonomy): domain Eukaryota; kingdom Metazoa; phylum Chordata; class Lepidosauria; order Squamata; family Colubridae; genus Pantherophis; species Pantherophis guttatus. The sequence goes on along the minus strand of NC_142068.1, from coordinate 5,375,373 downwards.
ATCTATCAAGGAAAAACAAAGTTCAGTTGACTTTTCAAAAGGCAGCTTTGGGATAACCACGATCCCAGATGACTGAGAACCTCCACAGTCTGTGAAATTATTTCAGAAGGTTATTGACCTCTTGGGAAAATCGATGGTCGGGTCAGAAGTAGCCATACTCCATACAAGAGTTCTGATCGCTTTTTCCATCAAGAGGACCAAGAATATTGACTCTTCCCCCTTGAATGTGTCTCTGACCCTGAATGCAAGTTCATAGAACTCCTTCTTGCTTTAATTCCCTCCTCTGATACTTTTATCTGTTTTTTTTTTCTCCCACGGGCATGTCAATTTCAAAGGGGATTGACAATGCTGCAGCCCAAATTCTAAAATCAAGTAGGACATAAATGAAGGTTGTCGGAGCAGTCCATTTTAGATCAAGCTACTTTCCTCCTTAATCAAAAGCAGGAGAGCGTATCAGTGAGGCTGGAGAGCAGGGTGTCAAACTTGTGTCGTCACGTGACATATTGGGACTTTTGTGGTTAAGTTCAGTGGTAAAAATTCTTGCTGGTTTAGCTGGAAAGCCGGCAACCCATGTTTGAGACCCGAGCACCATGCAACGGAGTGAGCTCCTGTTCTTGCCTCAACTCCTGCCAACCTAGCAGTTCAAAAGCATGCAAATACAAGTAGATAAATAGGTACCACTTCAGTGGCAAGGTAACATTGCTCCGTGATCTTCTGCTGACCACATGACCACAGAAATATCTTCGGATAACACTGGTTCAATGGCTTTGAACCAGCATTTAACATCCAGCTGCCTGCAATTACTGCGAGTTCAATTCTCACCAGGCTCAAGGTCGACTCAGCCTTCCATCCTTTCTAAGGTAGGTGAAATGAGGACCCAGATTGTGGGAGCAATAAACTGACTTTGTATAAAATATACAAAAGTATGAAGGCTATTGCTTAACGCATTGTAAGCCGCCCTGAGTCTCCGGAGAAGGGCGGCATATAAAAATAAAAATAAAAAAAAAAGTAGAAATGGACAGACTTCCTTGGAGCTCAAGGATAAATGTGAAACACAGTACTATATAATCTGGAAAATTTTTTACAAATGGCTAGACAAAAGGAGGATAGCCGAGACAAGGGTGTAATGTTGGATGAGAAATATATACGTTATGACGGATAAATATGTATGTAAATTGCATAAATAGGTACAGGTATAGATTAATAGACAAGTATGTACTATATAATTGTGTAGAAATATGATATAGATTGTTAGTACGATGTTATGTGTAAGTAACGTATAAGGTTAAAGAATTATATTATAATATTAACTTTAACATAATTTGTTAACCAGTGATGTCATATCTATGTCCGATGTTTTTAATTTTGAATGATTAACAAAAAACTTTTTTAAAAAAAAAGAAAAAAAGAGAGAAAGCAGTCATTTGAAGATTTCTCCCTATGGCACTGGCATTACTTCAAATGTAATAAATAGTCAAACCTTTCTGAGGTATACAACGGAGCAGTAGGTTTTCAGGCACTGCACGCAGAAACTCGTTCTTGCCCTCATTAAAAAAATAAGTTCTCCTGCTTAGTTTCTGTAGCTTAGTGATTCTTGAGGGAGACTCAGTCACTTATGATCTGGCCATTCCCCATTTGGATAATGCAACACACTCTACAGGGTGCTCCAGTTTTGAAAATATCTGAAATCTTCAGCTGGTGCAGAATGGGGCTATATGGGCAATCTTGCAAACCCAAAGAATGGTGCATGTAACACCTTTACTGCACGAGCATACATTAGATGCCCGTTTGCTTCTGGGCTCAATTCAAGGTGTTAGGACTTCCTGCCTGGACTACTGTAATGCCCTCTACATGGGGCTCCCCTTGAGGAGCACCCAGAGGCTCCAGCTGGTCTAGAATGCGGCCGCGTGGGTAGTTACGGGAGCGACGTGGCGCTCCCATGTGACTCCCCTCCTGTGCGAGCTGCACTGGCTCCCAGTGGTCTTCCGGGTGCGCTTCAAGGTTTTGGTTACCACCTTTAGAGTGCTTCATGGCTTAGGACCGGGGTACCTACGAGACCGCCTTCTGCCACCAGTAGCCTCTCACCGACCAGTACACTCCCATAGAGAAGGTCTTCTCAGGGTGCCATTGGTCAAACAATGTCGACTGGCAGCCCCCAGGGGGAGAGCCTTCTCTGTGGGGGCACCTACTATCTGGAACGAGCTCCCCCCGGAGATACGGAGGATCCCGGATTTGCGCACTTTCCGCCGTGCCCTCAAAACATTCTTATTCCAGCAGGCTGGTCTGGCCTAACCTCCCTTTTAATTGCTTTTAAATTTGTTTTATAAATTGGGGTGTTTTAAATTTGTTTTGGGCCAAAGTATTTAATGTATTTTTAAATGGTTTTTTTAATGTTTGTACTATGTGTATTTTATCTTTTGGCTGAGGACCTACTCCCTGAGTCCTTTGGGAGTAGGGCGGTATATAAATTTAATAAATAAATAAATAAATAAATAAATAAATAAATAAATAAATAAATCCCTACGTTTCCCCATTATACCAGCCCCTCCCGTCCAGTCAGGCAGGGAAGGGATATTGTGGATCCTGTCAGTTAAAGAATTAAGACTGGTGGGGTCCAGGAAGAGATCCTTCTCTGCCATTGCCCCACCCTGCGGAACATCCTTCCCCCCCCAAGAGTGAGGGGGGCTCCCACTCTCTTACCTTTTGGGAAAGGGGTGAAAATGTGGCTCTGTGGCTTTGTTTCCTCCTTGGGGGAGAACAAGTGATTAACACCCCTGAAAGTCCCCCTTCTTTACCTTTCAATTATTTTTTAACATTGTTTTTAATCAATCTTGCCTTCTTTTAAATTTCAACTCTTATATACTGTTTTTATGTTTTGAAATTTTATTGTACGCTGCCCAGAGTCCCTCTGGGGGAAAGGTGGATGGTTTCAAAATTAGATAGATCAAAGTTCTGGGGACCACTTAGATAGCTAAGTAGGAAGATAGATAGATAGGTAGGTATGTAGATGATAGATGGATGGATGGATGGATGGATGGATGGATGGATGGATAGCAATAGCAATAGCAATAGCAATAGCAATAGCAATAGCAATAGCAATAGCAATAGCACTTAAACTTATATGCTGCTTCACAGTGCTTTCCAGCCCTCTCTAAACAGTTTACAGAGTCAGCCTCTTGCCCCCAACAATTTGGCTCCTCATTTTGCCCATCTCGGAAGGATGGAAGGCTGAGTCAACCTTGAGCCTGGTGAGATTTGAACTGCCAAATTGTAGGCAGCCAGCAGTCAGCAGAAGTAGCCTGCAGTACTGCACTCTAACCCAGGAGTGAGTTCTACTTACCTTTGCAACGGGAGCACGCTTGTGCTTTTGCACATGCGCAGAATGTCAATTATGACATCTGGGCGGGTGGGCGGAGCCTCCTGCCACTTTTACTACCGGTTCTCAAGAACCGGACAGAACCAGGAGCAACCCACCACTGCTCTAACTACTGTGCTACGTGGCTTAGATAGATAGATAGATGGATAGAAAGACAGACAGACAGACAGACAGACAGACAGACAGACAGACAGATACCTTACTGAAAGTATCATTGGAAAGCTTGGTCCCAATCCGCCAGAGTCCACCAATGAGAGGAAGAGGAAGAGGGCCAGGAGGATAATGTCTGCTGGACCAGAGCAGTTTTAGAAAATCCAGGATCAGAAATCCCACCAGCACAGTAGTGAGAACTTCCCAGATCTCGGCCATTTCCCAGCTTTTTCTGCTGCAATCTGAATCTGTCCTTGATTCAGCTGCTAATTGTTCATTTGGTGCCAAGTTGTGTTTTTGAGCATTTCCAAATCCTGGCCTGGATCTTGGAATTGATCTGATCCAAAGCTTTCTATTTCAGAGACAGAAAATCGAATTATGCATATAATCCCAGTACTCGGTATCAGGGTTCCAATTAACACTCTCAACGAAAGAAAACTCTGAGGCTTGAGTTTTCTCAAAGTTCCATTTTATTAGAGATGTCATATTGGCACATCTAGGAAAATCCGAATCTGAAAGTTTCCAGGTTTTCCCCACCCAAAGGAAAGTTCAAGTCCCTGCCCAACACCCACAAGTCCATCACATGGTCCAATCCAAACACCGTCCCAACTGGATATGCCTCCCAGTTCCAGCCGTCCAGGTGCAGGGCAAGATGACCTTGAGTCCAGGGGTTGAGGACCTCTGGATTAATTGATGGGCAGGACAGGATTAACAAAATTTATACTGGGGTGTCTAACTTCTAAGGACCACAACTGTATTCACCAATCAAGTTGAAGGCTGCCGAGGTGGCGCAGTGGTTAGAGTGCAGTACTGCAGGCTACTTCAGCTGACTGCTAGCTGCAGTTCAGCAGATCGAATCTCACTGGCTCAAGGTTGACTCAGCCTTCCATCCTTCTGAGGTGGGTAAAATGAGGACCCATATTGTTGGGGACAAGAAGCTGACTCTGTAAACCACTTAGAGAGGGCTGTGATGTACTATGAAGCGGTATATAAGTCTAAGTGTTATTGCTATCTACATCAGCTCATTTTTGCAGAATCACATAAAAATGAAAAAAATGAAGGGGAACTGATATTTTTTAATTAGCCTTTCGTGCCTCTTGAAGAAAAAGAATTTACAGAAGCATAAAGAAGTTATCTTTGATACGTATATTTGTGAGTATAAATTTTAGCAAATTCATCTAAAATGAGAACAGTCCATATCAGTTCAATATTTCCCCTCTAATACGGAATGGGTTACCCACTGAGCTCTGGAAGGCCCCCGACCTCCGCTCTTTCCGCGGTGACCTGAAGACATGGCTTTTCCAAGAAATTGGGGTAGATATGGTGGGAGCAGGGGGCCATATGATGTTAGGGGAGCGCGCACTCGCTGTTTACGAGTGATGGCGTGCTCCAGCCCCCAAGGCTCCACCCGTTCCCCAGGTTGCATAGACCCTCAGGGCCCGGGCCTTCGGCTGATGCTATACAATTCCAGGTCCGTAGTAAATAAAGCCCCCCTCATTTGTGATCTTATTCAGGAGGGGGGGTGCGGACCTGGCAGGTATTACGGAGACCTGGTTGGGCCAGGAGGGGGGGGGTTCCCCTCATTGAAATGTGCTCACCAGGTTTCCACGCATTCCATCAGCCGAGGTCACAGGGGAGGGGAGGGGGGGTAGCGGTTATCATTAAAGAAGGTCTGAAACCGAGAGAGGCCACTGTTCCTCAGACGACCGGCTGAGAATCCCTCCTTGTGAAATGGGGCCACGGGGTTCAGATGGGTTTGCTGATCACGTACCTGTCTCCCTGCCACGTGGCAGCAGCCCTGCCCAAGCTACTCAACGTCATTGCTGTGGTGGCGGTTGATACCCCCAGGCTTATGGTCATGGGGGATTTCAACCTACCGTCCGTGGGCGAGGCGTCTGAGGTGGCTCGGGAGTTCATGGCTTCCATGACAGCTATGGACCTGACCCAGTTAATTCATGGCCCTACCCACACGGGGGAAAACATGCTGGATCTGGTTTTTGTCTCTGGACAGTGGTTGAGTGATCTTGAGATAGGGGATATAGTCACCGAGCCCGTGTCATGGTCTGATCACTCTCTCCTTCGTCTTGACATTCGAACTGCTGCACCCCGCCGCAGGGAGGCGGAGCCGGTAAGATGGTTCCGCCCCAGGCGCCTGATGGAACCTGACAGGTTGCAGATGGAGCTTGGGCCATTTCCTGAGGCTCTGGCACACGCCTCGAATGGAGACCTAGTGGCCGCCTGGGATAGGGCAGCCGCTGGAGGTCTGGACCGGGTCATGCCTTTGCGGCCTCTGACCTGGCGCCAATCTCATTTAGCTCCTTGGTTCACTGAGGAGCTGAGGGAGTTGAAGCGCTGGAAAAGACACCTAGAGAGTAGTTGGAGGGCCAGTCTTTCTGAATCTGACCGGACACTGGTAAGATCTCATTTTAGAAATTACCTAGTGGCAATAAAAGCAGCAAAATGTAGCTATTTTGCTGCTCTTATTCCATCATCAGATAATCGCCCGGCCGCCCTGTTTAGGGTGACCCGCTCCCTGCTCCACCAGGAAGCGCAGGAGGACCCCTTGGAGGGTAGAGCCAAGGATTTTGTTCAATATCTGTATGACAAAATCACTCAGATTCCGGAAGATCTGGACTGCGACTGGGTAGTCTCGGGGGAGGGACTGGGGCAGGTCTTGAGAATGTTATCTGGGATGAGTTTGATCCTGTGACCCCTGAGGACGTGGACAGGATTCTGGGTAGACTGAAAGCGACCACTTGTTTATTGGACCCGTGTCCCTCCTGGTTAGTGCTGGCTTCCCAGGAGGTGACACGAGGCTGGCTCCAGGGGATTATAAATGCTTCGTTGGGTGAGGGTGACTTTCCCGCTGCCTTGAAGGAGGCAGTGGTGAGGCCTCTCCTCAAGAAGCCTTCCCTGGACCCAGCAATGTTGGTTAATTATCGTCCGGTCTCCAACCTTCGTTTTGTGGCGAAGGTTGTTGAGAGTATGGTTGCGCAACAGTTCCCCCAGCACCTGGATGAAACGACGTATCTGGATCCGTTCCAGTCTGGCTTCAGGCCTGGGTACAGCACGGAAACGGCATTGGTCGCGTTGGTTGATGATCTCTGGAGGGCTCGGGACAGGGGGTGCTCCTCTGTCCAGGTCCTGTTAGACCTCTCAGCGGCTTTTGATACCATTGACCATGGTATCATGCTGCACCGGTTGGAAGAGTTAGGGGTGGGAGGCACCGTACTACAGTGGTTCTCCTTTCTCTCTGACCGGTCGCAGTCTGTGTTGACAGGGGGGCCAGAGGTCGACCCCGAGGCCCCTCATATGTGGGGTGCCGCAAGGGTCGGTCCTCTCGCCTCGCCTGTTCAACATTTATGTGAAGCCACTGGGTGAGATCATCTGTGATTTCGGGGTGAAGTATCACCAGTACGCTGATGACACCCAGCTGTACATCTCCACCCCGGATCACCCCAACGATGCCCTTGAAGTGATGTCCCGGTGCCTGGAGGCCGTACGGATCTGGATGGGGAGGAACAGGCTCAGGCTCAACCCATTCAAGACCGAGTGGCTGTGGTTTCCGACGTCCCGATATAGTCAGTTGGCACCATCACTGACTATTGGGGGCGAATCATTGGCCCCCACGGAGAGGCCTCACAACTTGGGCGTCCTCCTGGATTCACGGCTGTCTTTAGAAGAGCATTTGACGGCCGTGACCAGGAGGATTTTTCATCAGGTTCGCCTGATTCGCCAGTTGCGTCCCTTTCTGGATCGGGACTCCTTACGCATGGTCACTCATGCCCTCGTCACCGCCCGCCTCGACTATTGTAATGCTCTCTACATGGGGCTCCCCTTGAGGAGCACCCAGAGGCTCCAACTGGCGCAGAGTGCAGCCGCACGGGTGGTAATTGGAGTGACATGGCGTTCCCATGTAACACCTCTCCTGCGTGAGCTGCATTGGCTCCCGGTGGTCTTCCGGGTGCGCTTCAAGGTTTTGGTTACCACTCCTTTAGAGTGCTCCAGGACGGCCTACTACCACCAACAGCCGCCCACTGTCCGGTACGCTCTCATAGAGAGGGATTCCTCCGGGTGCCGTCAGCCAAACAATATCGACTGGCGGCCCCTAGGGGGAGAGCCTTCTCTGTGGGGGCACCTACTGTCTGGAATGAGCTCCCCCCGGAGATACGGAGGATCCCGGATCTACGCACCTTCCGCCGCGGTGTGAAGACCTTTTTATTCCACCAGGCGGGCTTGGCCTAATCTTTTCCCTCTTTTTAATATGCAAATTTTAATCTGTTTTTAAATTATTGGGGTGTTTTAATTTGTCTGGGCCAAAATTGTTTAATTCGATTTTATCTGGTTTTTTAATTTTTTTGTATTTATGTATTTTATTGTTTGGCTGTTCACCGCCCTGAGTCCTTCGGGAGTAGGGCGGTATACAAATCAAATCAAATAAATAAATAAATAAATAAAATTGTCTGATCTGCTGGGAGTCTTAGCTTTAACTTCTTGGGGATTTTAATTGGATTATTTTAGTAATAATTTTATTGTTCCGTTGTTTTATCTTTGTGAGCTACCCCGAGTCCTTCAGGAGAAGGGCGTCATATAAGCATGAATAAACTAAACTAAACTAAACTAATATTAAAAAGCCCTATTTGTCAGTATGCATGTTTGGATCTCCCTTATGCGGCCATTGCAAAAACTGCAGTTTGCTTTGTTACATATTCATTTTCATCAGACAACAGGTGTCTTTTCTAAATTAGACTGATTCAGTTGGATTAAAAGGGTGTGATGAATCTACTTCCAGTGTCTTTTTCCTGGCTTGGAACCGAAGTAGACGGATATTTCTTCCAATCGTTTGGCATCCCAAGATGCGACTCCAAACTAACTTGACCAACGGACCTGGCCTGGGTAAACCTCCTTTGCTGGCATAGACCCATTGAGTCTGTGGGTGGATTTTTCCCAGACCTTGGCCATTTGGAAGCCAAATTTCCGTGTGTATTCCATGGACTAGTGGATGGCACAGCGCAAGCAGCTGATCTTGTACTAACTGCTGGAGGGTCGTTAATTTTTTGTGTGACATGGGCCATGTCAATCCACACCGGCTCTTTAACCATCCAAGTCAGTGGGAGGGCAGTAATTTCAGTCCTTCAAAGTGCGGATGGCCCCCAATTTACTGAGCAGGTCGCGCCCCCAAAGGCTTGTTAAGGATATTGTTGTGTTACCAACCAGCAGAGTAAGCGCACAGAGAAACGGTACTGAGAGCAGTGAATACAATACATACAAACTGGTTTAACAAAGCTTTTATTTTGTAGTGAAAAACAATTGCATAGTCTTTTAATCAACCCAAGTCTTTAGCCATTCAAATCAGTCCGAAGTTACAGATATCTTCTTACCATACAAACAGCAGTAGGTAATAAACAGCAATTCAACGCTGGTGACAAATCACGATGGTAGCATATCCATCCGCGATGAGAACTCCTTCATACATGATGAGAGCAGGTCCAACAATGATGAGAGCAGGTCCAACAATGACTATAGCTCAGCTCCGTCCTTATATACAGTTTACACTAGTAATTATCCACTTAAGATAAGTGAAGTCAGCAGTGCAATGACTCAACAGTACAATTAGGATAATTGCAGTCAGCAGTCAGTCAGCAGTCAGTTACAATAACTCATCAGTACTCAACATTACATCTTAAAGTTACATAATACATTTAACATTATAGAACACATATATTGCCTGAACAACTTGTTAGACTTACACCATATCCTAACAAGGCTGACATGAATATCTAATATAAAAGGGCGGACCTGTATGACCAAATCTGAATTAGGCAAGTGAGCTGAAATAAATTCTGCACTTTGACGTGCAGTTTGTTGACCCCCCCCCCCACCCCACAAACTTGGACAGGGCTCAGTTGGCCAGGCAGCAGGCCACTGCTTGGCAGAAATCACTGAAACATCCTCTCCAGTGTCCAAAATTTCCTCAAAGGGCTTTCCCTGCAACACAATGATCTGACGGGGCCGTTGGGATGTAGGGGTAATGATGGCAGCTATGATAGAGGTGGCTGGGTCAGTAGAACCAAAGCCACTTGTCCCTCTCTCCTTTTGCTCTCCCCCCACCGGGACAAAATAAGGCAAAAGCAGGAGTTGAGCAGGGCTAGTATAAATGGGCAAAGTTTGGGGCAAATTGATCCACAATTGAAGATAAATAATCCCAGCGTAGTCCGAAACCATCACTCCAGGAATGAGAAAAATATCTTTTTTACCCATGCTTGATCGTGGGAGGACAAGTCCTACATGATTTTCTGTTAAAGGGCCTGATAATTGGGATGGAATTACTTGAACCTCCCCAGGAAATTTAAAATTCACTTCCTCCTGCAGGATTAAATCAATACCGGCACTACCTTTTGTAGCTGCAGGAGTATTTTCTATTGTTGATTTATTGTCTCTGTTTGGACTGGGGCCAGAGACTCACCCGGCCGGCCATTTCCCGACCCCGAACGACATTCACTTGCCCAATGATAACCTTTCTGACACTTTGGGCATTTTGTTTTCGGCCTTGATCCCTGATGAAAGGGAGGGCGAGATGTTGCAGACATACCCACCCCCCCTGGATTTCGACACTCTCATTTAAAATGACCAGGTTTTCCACAATTATAACATTTTCCTTGAGGTTTGCTGCCTTGTGATAAAGCAGCTGCTAACAAATTGGTTTGATAAGAGAATGTTCCTATATCCTGACATGCTTTAATCATATCTGCCAAATCAGGATCTTTTCCCAACCCAACAATTGCTCTTCAGCATTCAGAAGTGGTGTTGTCTTTTGCCAGCCTCATCAACAACTCATTTTGAGCTTCAGGATTGTCTATCTGTTGCCGTAAAGCAGTGTTTCTTAACCTTGGAATTCTGGAAGTTGAAGTCCACCCATCTTCAAGCTTCCAAGGTTGAGAAACACTGCCGTAAAGCATCCTGTAATCTGTTAATAAAATCAGGATACTGTTCATTAGCCTTCTACCTGATGTTAGAGAAGGCTTGTTGAGGCTTGTCAGAAACAGGCACTTTTCCGAAGGCTCGATAAGCACATTCAGAAGAAACTTGCAAAATGGCTGCTGGCAGAATAACCTGAGCATCAACTGAAGCAAAAGGACTAGAACCATACAATTGATCAGGAATACCTTTAAAGCCCTACATGGCTCAGGGCCAGGTTATCTTCGAGACCGCTTTCTGCCGCATAGCTCCCAGCGACCGGTAAGATCCCAGAGAGTTGGTCTCCTCCGGGTCCCGTCAGCTAAACAATGCCGGCTGGCGGGCCCACAGGGGAGGGCCTTCTCTGTGGCAGCCCCAGCTCTCTGGAACCAGTTACCTCCTGAGGTCCGGACCATCCCCACCCTATTGGCCTTCTGAAAAGCGGTGAAGACCTGGTTCTTCCGGTAGGCCTGGGGCTGTTGATCTCGCTCTTGTGATCTGGCGAGATCCGGCCATGAATGGCGTGAATGAGTTTTTAATGTTTTTAATGTTTTTAATTTTTAAATTTTTTTTATAATGATTTTTTAAAATGTATTGTGAGCCGCCCTGAGTCTTCGGAGAGGGGCGGCATATAAATTGAATTAATTAAATTAAATTAAATTAAATAAATGCTCCTCCCGAGTGGAGGGCACGCATGGCACATTGATGTTTAAATTCACTATCCCAAACTACATATTGTGCTGGAGTAAGCAACATGCAAAAGATAGTTTTCCAATCTTCAGGTACTAAAATATGATTTCTCATCAAGGCTTCTAACATTCCCTGCATATAAGTACTAATGTTAGGATATGGTGTAAGTCTAACAAGTTGTCCAGACAATATATGAGTTCTATAACTTTAAATGAGTTCTGTAACTCTAAGATGTAATGCTGAGTAATTGTACTGATGAGTCATTGTAACTGACTGTTGATTAACTGCTGACTGCAGTTATCATAATTGTACTATTGAGTCATTGCACTGCTGACTTCACTTATTTTAAGTGGATAATTACTAGTGAAACTGTACATAAGGAGGGAGCCGAGCTATAGTCATTGTTGGACCTGCTCTCATCATTGCTTGACTTGCTGCTTGACTGGAACTGTTGACTGGAACTGTTACTGTCATGTGTGAAGAAGTGGATGGATATTCTACCACCGTGATTTGTTACCAGCGTAAATTGCTGTTTATTATCGACTGCTGTTTGTCTGGTAAGAAGGTATCTGTAACTTCGGACTTATTTGAATAGCTAAAGACTTGGATTGACTAAAAGACTATGCAATTGTTTTTCACTACAAAGTAAAAGCTTTGTTAAACCAGTTTGTATGTATTGTATTCATTGCTCTCAGTACCGTTTCTCTGTGCACTTACTCTGCTGGTTGGTAACACAACAATATCCTTAACAACTTCCCAACCCCATATCTCTAATTCCTTTTCTAAGGACAAAATTCCACTATTTGAGCCCCATTCTGATCTAATTGGCCCATAACATGCACTGGACAAACAGAAAGCATATCAGCAATTTCTTCTATATTCTCCCCCCCTCCCCCATTTTTCTAGCTGTTTCTCTAAAATCTGCCTAATGGGGGTGTACAGTGGCCATGGGGATGCAATATAACCAGCTCCTTCAGAAGGACCTGATGGTTCAATTAAAGATGGTTTTGGGGGGACAATTTTAATTTTATCATAATCAGGTGGAGGGTTTGCAGTTAATTGTTGCCCTTCCAAAGCATCAGAGCCATATTTTTCTATTGCTTGACAGCACTGATACCATTGATGTAATATTTTCACAGTAGCCTGCGGTTCAAGATGTAATGTATGTCCTATCTTTGTCCAGTCCCGTAAACGAAGTGACCCCCGTTCTGGGTACCAGGGACAATGTTTCCCTATCTCAACTATCCGTTGTCTTATGTCAGTCTCGCATGTAGTGACGCCAAACTTGTGCAAAAGGAATCTGAGTTCCTGCACGTGCGTTTGTTGATATTGAGATAGATTGCAACCCATCACTTACCACTAGGGATCCCTTAGGATGAAAGGTGCACCAGGGGTCTATTCCAGATGATAATAAGGATGTTAAGGATGTTGCGTCCCTGTTCGGGCGCCAGATGTTGTAAATCAGAGGTCCAGGCTTTTGCTCTGTTCCAAGATGTCTCTCCTGCTTTTGCAAAGAGCTTTATTTTTACACAGTTTTACACAGGCAGATAAAAGGAAGGCAAGCAACAGTGTTCTAATTGGATACATTATTCAGCCCTCTCTCAAGATGCCATCCTCTGAAGGTAAAATGAGATAATCCAGATCCGAGCCAAAATGAGGTAAGCAGGCAAGATTCACAGAGCATGAGCTAAGGCAGTGTTAGCAGGCTGTTAGCAGGCACCATGAACCTTGACCTATTGACCTACAGTCTGGCCCACAAAACAGGATGAAGAGAAAACTGTGTTCAATTTTTTTTTCCTTCCCTCTCTGTGCCTTTGAGAACAGCCCAAGGTTATGAGGGAATTTTTAAAGTGCATTTATAGGAAAAGTTTCATTCCTGCATTTACTGTCTGTGATTTTATCTTCCCTTTTCCTGAAGCATGTGAATCCAGCTTTTTTTCCCCATCTGTGATGTCCGATTTTGTTGAGACTAGCTAATCTGTTTAATAATTGCAATAACTGATGTGTTGTTGTTTTTTCAAACTCTGCCTGCAAGCTATCTATCCACCTCCCCGTCTCTTATCCTCCAACAAGGATCCTGGAAGGATTACGCACAAAGGGGGGAGGTGGTCTTGTTCTCATGTCTTTCAGCCCTGCACAGATGATTCTGCAACATGTGGAAACAGAGCACACCGATCCAGATGCTGCCTCCAGAGGATAACTTCCATGCATTAAGCCAAAGAATTCATTTGAATTCAGCCATCCACTAGAACCGTGATGGCGAACCTATGGCACGGGTGCCACAGGTGGCATGCGAAGCCATATCTGAGGGCACACGAGCGTTGCCCTAGCTCAGCTCCAGCACACATGTGCCCACCGGCCAGCTGATTTTCGGGACTTCCGGGTCCACCAGAATTTGGGAAATGGACTGTTTCCGGCCTCCGGAGGGCCTCCGAGGGGTGTTGAAGAAGGACATTTTTGCCCTCCCCAGGCTCCTAGAAAGCCTCTGGAGCCTGGGGAGAGTGAAAAATGGGCCCACTGTGCCATCATGTGCCAAAAGCGGGGGGAGCGCGGGGGGAGCATGCACACATGCGCGGGAGGGCAGGGCATTGAATTATGGGTGTGGGCACACACGCGCACGATCCCTCCACTCTCCCCCTGCTTTTGGCACGCGACGGCAAAAAGGTTAGCCATCACAGCACTAGAAAGTCATCACAGCAACCAGAGCAGATCTTCCCAAGCCTGCCTGACTGCCCTTACCAAGCCAAGCCACCCAGCAGACGTGAAAGAAAGGATCCTGAGATGGACTAAAGACCCTTTTCTTGTTTTAAAAAAAGAACTTTTATTCATTTCATATTCAAATATTGGACACAGTGCAACCATCCTGGCATTATCTCCGCCATATACACTAAAATATAAAACAATTATCATATATACTCGTCATACATTATTGATTATCTACAATTATTCTCCCAATATACTCATTTATATTTACATATATTACTTGCATCACATTTCGGGTCTTCAAATCCTGATTATTTCCTGTTCCACCGCCCACCTCCCACCATGGCTGTGAAGAATTTTGGGGCTTGTGCTTGCTTCAAACCTGATTGGAAGCTCACAGAAAGTGACATCAAATCTCTGAAAATAATTGGCATAGAAAATTGGATACTGTAAAAGAGTGAAATATTTTAGGAAATATTTAAAAAAGGCAGAATATTATATTTCCCAATGGGAAAAATGGAGAAACATTTTTTTGAAAGCAACACCCACTTTCTTAATAGCTCCAGCAAATATTTTCTGCCCATTGGGAAAGACTGGGCCAGCCTATCTACAAAACAAAAGACTTTCAGCTCCAGGATGATGGGATTGTCCTTCAAGGCAAAGCCATTCAGCTACAATAGGAATTGTCCAACAAGCCCGTTCATTGCATCAGCGGACCAAGCTTCAACCAAGCTTGACTCAGACAACCTAAAAAGTTAGTTATCACCCCTACAACAGCCAATAGAATACATGTTCTTGTACAGGAACAGGAAGTTCAAGTGCAAAGCCCAAGAGAGCCTGGTGGTGCAGCAGACTAATAGCCTGTTATTATCATTCAGCTGCCTGCAATTACTGCTAGTTCGAATCTCCCCAGGCTCAAGGTTGACTCAGCCTTCCATCCTTTCTAAGATAGGTAAATTGAGGACCCAGTTTGTGGGGGCAATAAGCTGACTTTGTATAAATATACAAAAGTATGAAGGCTATTGCTTAATGCATTGTAAACTGCCCTGAGTCTCCGGAGAAGACGGCATATAAATCAAATTACAAGAGAGAGAGAGAGAGAGAGAGAGGATATAAATACCTCTCTCAACTCCATGTGGTCAGCTACCCAGAACCATGTGCTTGGTGGTTCTGTTTCACCATTAAAACCCTCTTTCCAATCAGCCTCCGGCCTCCATTTTGTCTCCAGTGCCTTTCTCCTGGCTTGCAACTGAACCAGATGGATATTTCTTCCAACAATTACATGGAGCAATCATTGTGTGACCCTTTGCTATTCCATGGGATATAATCCTTCCATCTTTGATACCTCCTATCAAAACTGCCCCACTTCCTTCTTCTTCACCCCCAGGGAACAAAAGCAAGCAAGAGTTGCGTGATAGATCTGATTCCAGACAGACAAGAAAATCATTTAAGACTGTTTTTTCAACCATTTTAAAATGTATAGACTTCAATTCCCAGAATACCCCAGCCAGCAATGGGGAATTCTGGGAACTGAACTCCACCCAATTTAAAAACGACAAAGGCTGAGAAACATTGCTTTAGGGCAGAGAAAGCTTGAGTGGAGAGCAAATTAAGGCAGGTCCCGCAAAAGAAAAGGGAATGACTGAGAAATCATTGTAAAAGTCACATCAGTGATATCTTCGCCCTATATTCATTTAAATCTAATTTAGGATGACCGGCAACGAGGAACGGCACAGAGTTTAAAAGGTTGAGTATGTAAGGTGACTCCTACTAGCGGTTCCTGACTGAGTTCTTTCACTCCTTCGGGTAGCTGCAATTTGAAGCTTCTCAGCAGGTTGGTAAACAAAAGGAAAGACTCCATTCTCACTAAGTTTTCGCCCACACAGACACGAGCTCCTGCAAAGGAAATATTAGAAAAAAACAAGAAAGGGAAGAATTAAATTCATCCCTGAGAGAACGGTCTTGACATCGATGAAAGGCAAACATACCAAAGACTAAATAAATAAATAAATAATAAATCCAAGATGGACCTGGAGGGAGGGAGTCAAGAATTGCTTTGTGCATTTCACATTTTGGGCATCTCGGAGATTCTGTGCCAATTTCCTAAATTTCCTCTTTGTAAATATCTTGTCTGGGCAAATGACCCCACCATGCAGGCTAATGACAGCTGAGTTCAGATATAGATGAAAAGGTGGAATTACAGAATATGTTCGTTTCTTGATTATAGAGTATTAAATCATTGTAGGTAGTCCTTGACTTACAATGGTTCATCTAGTGACCTGTTCGAAGTTACAACAGCACTGGAAAAAGTGACCTAGTATTGTGGCCCATCAGCGGCCTGTGCGGATTGTAGCCGACTCCGACAGCGAGGAGGCTGGTGTGGTGCTGCGCCAGCAGCCTGTGCAGCTGGCGCTCGAGTCGGACAGTGAGGAGGCTGGAGAAGATGTGTGCCAGAGGCAGGGATTCAGCCAGGGCCTTCAGAACCTCCAGAAGCTCCTTTAAGTGAAGAGGACGAAGAGGAGGAGCCTCTTCTCAATGCACGGGCGTGCAGAGCTGCCAAAAAGCAGGAGTGGCTCTTTAGGAGGAGGTCTCCTCGAGAGTAAGGCTTGGGACTAATTGGCCACTCCCTTAGCCTATTTAAGAAGGAACACCACTTGCAACAAGCTGTAGAGAACAACTTGAATTCACTCTCTTTCATGCCTGCAAAATTGTTTCTGGGCTTTCTGCCAACTCTAGTAAGACTGTGATTACCTCGTCTTAGAATTCTGGTAGGCTGTTAAGACAGTTCATTAACAGCCTTTGAATGATAAAGACTAAGTTATTTTGAGTAAATAAGCTTTGTATAGAGTTTGTGTGTGCTGCGTTCTTTGGGGTCCGTAGCTGGGGCAGAACATCTAGGACCGTTTTTCACACATATGACGGTTGCAGCATCCCCATGGTCACATGATCAGAATCCAGACACTTGGCAACTGGTTCATGTTTATGATGATTGCAGTGTCCTGGGGTCATGGGATCCCCTTTTGCGACCTTCTCACAAGCAAATTCAACGGGGAAGACAGATACACTTAACAACCGTGTGACTAACTTAACAACTGCGGTGATTTGCTTGACAATTGTGGCAAGAAAGGTCATAAAATGGGGCAAAATTCACATAACAACTGTCTTGCTTAGCAACAGACATTTGGGGGTCAACTGAAAGTGAATCCCTGCACTTGTTAAACACGGTTGTTAAGTGAATCTGGCTCCCCTGTTGACTTTGCTTGTCAGAAAGTCGCAAGCTTCTTGGATGAGGAGTATTTTTTATATTTTTTATTAGAATATTATGGGGCCATAGCTGTCCAGGGCCTTATGTGGGCCATGGGCCATGGGTTGGTCACGCCTGCTCTAGACCGTTATCCTGGAAGATTCAGTTTCTCCAGGAGACGGGCATTGCTAGAGATCCCACCGGCTCTAACAGAGAGGTCACAAACTGGATTTCAAAAGAGCACCAAAGGAAGCGACCCAAACCCGGTCCCAGATTTTCCTTTTTAAGACTGCGGGAGGCCCAATCAAGGATGTCCCACTCCTTTCTTCTCAATCCTCTTTCTAACCACCAGGAAAATGATTCAGAGTTTACCTGCTCCATATGGCAGAAATTCTTCTCTCTTCATAAAATTTCCCTCTTTATCCAAAAAATGATTTGGATTGAATTCTTCGGGACTCTCCCATTGCTTGGGATCCAGAAGAACCGAACGGAAATCTGCGAGAATTAAAGTTCCCTGAAGGGAAGACAATTGACAAGGTTTGAGCCAACTCAGTTTTAGCCTTTAACTACCATTACACTCATCTGAAGCCAGGGGTCGGCAACCCGTGGCCCTGGAGTGGCATGCGGCTCTTTCATCCCTCTGCTGTGGTTCCAGACCGAATCGACTGATCCAACAATGGTTGGCCCCATTCCTTACCCCTCCCCTCCCAGTCACTCCTTGCTTGGCCTGAGAAGATAAGGGCGACTGCAAGGGATGGAGACTCGCTCTGGTACATTTGCACTCAAGGCAGCCCTCACTTCTCACTGCTTCGGGCTCGGAGCTGTAAGCCATGTGCAGGAAGCACTACGGCAGAGAGAAGGGGACAGGGCTGATTCTCATCTCTTGCTGGGTCTCACAGGTACTTCTTCTGGCCCTAGTTAGTGCTGGGCGCACCTCGGTTGCTCGGGGAGACACGCAACCTGCTCTCTGCCCCGAGACACTGGCCCGACACAGCTGCAGTCAAAGCCACTGCTGTTGCTGCGTCTGTGGCCTGCCCGCTGCTCTCGCAGCACCTTGTACAGCACAGTGAAATTTAGTTTCCTCCTCCTCCTGGAGCCCCTTACGACATGAAGCCGCAATGCGACACTGCCCCACTCACCCCTGACAACAGCAGTGGAGATGGAGAGAGACAGAGAGAGAACAAGAGAGATACAGGGAGACAGAGACACACAGAGAGAGAAAGAGAGACAGACAGACACACAGAGACACAGAGAGAGACAGACAGACCTCTCTTGGAGATCTTCTGGTCCAGTCCCCTGCTCAAGCAGGAGACCCTATACCCGTGATGGCGAACCTATGGCACATTTGACGGAAGTGGCACGTAGAGCCTTTTCTCTGGGCACGTGAGCCATCGGCCACTGCTCTTCTGGGTTCCAGCGCGCCGGCTATCTGGTCTTCATGCATGCAGGAGTGCCAAAACCGGAAGAATAGCTGCATGCGTATGTGGGGAAGATGATCTTCCGGTTTCCAGTGTTCGCATGGGCACTGGGTACCTGGTCTTTGCATGCACATGTGCACCAGATGTCAGCACTTCAAGCTGCATTTACTCTAGTGCTGACATAAGAAGGAGAAGCGGAAGCGTCTGGATAGGGACGTTTGACTTTTCACCTACTTATTTTCCCTGGAGATAATATCCCCTAGGAGATGGGATGGGAGGGGAGAAATTCCTTTGAGCTGGAGCAGTAGATTAGGGGTAGAATGACTTGGAAGATGGCCAATGAGTGCAGGGGAGTGGGGAACGGAAAGGGAAGGTTTTGGGTCTGGAAGTCAGTGTTGGCTTCGATGGAGTCGGATTTAGAATGTTGTGCTCAATAAATAGGAGTTTTTCTTCAAAGATTTTGTTTGAAATGCAATTTATTTGAGACGAACTCGAAACCTGACACCAGAAACCGTAAAACCAGGTGGTCGGTGCACATGCGCATGCTGGAAAGCAGAATATTATCTTCCCAGCATGTGCATGTGCACCGGGCTTCTGCTCTTCCGGTTTCCAGCATGCACGCACGCTCCCATTTCAGCACTCGGTGCCGACAAGGTTCGCCAACACTGCCCTATACCACTTCAGACAAGTGACTGTCTAGTCTCTTCTTAAAAGCCTCCAGTGATGGAGTGCTCACGATTTCTGAAGGCAAGCTGTTCCATTGGTTAATTGAGAAGAAAGAATGCATGTGTGATTACGTATACGCATATATGTAAATTATAAAGTTCCTTGTTTCTTAGATTTTTTTGCGTGTGTGAAAGGGAGTGTGCCTCTAAGACCCTGCATAATACAAGAAGTTGCTCTAAGGATTTATGTCATAAAGTGGGAATGTTTGATGCTCGTTTCATTTGATGGAACAAAGCCCGCTTGATCCTGAAGGCCAGACATGGAATAATGGATGGAAACTGATCCAGGAGAGATTCAACCTAGAAATCAGGAGAATTTTTTTTCTGACAGTGAGAACAATCAACCTGTTGTGGCTCCGTTACCTGAGCCTGTGTTATCGGAGGGAGAAGGCTCCGAACATGAAGGAGAGGAGTTGGCCAGGCCTCCCTCTCCAGGACCCTCCTCTCTGGCAATGCCTCAGGTGTCTCCCGTAGGAGAAGAGATTGGCCAGGAGCCAGGTATCTCCTCGCAGTCGGACAGTGACGGAGATAAGTCTTGGCTGGATCCACGCCAGCGTCGGAGAGACAAGCGCACGCAGCAGAAAAGGAGGCGTGCCAGAGATTAAGCTGAGTCACTGGACCACACCCCACAGGGGATAAAAGGAGGTGAGGTGGCCATTCAGACTCTGTGACGGACAAAACAAACTACTAGCGAGTCACATTGTATCTTTGAAACAACGTTATCTGCCTTGGCTTTAATACAGACTGGACTTGACAATTCTTGAACTGTGTGTATCTTGTTTGGGTTTATCTGTCGGAGGAACACCCACTTCCTCTATGACTAAAGTTCTTGGCAAGCAACTACTGGGTTGCTGCCAAGCCTCTTATCGAAAGAATTTGTTGTCTGCCAGTTTTATTTAACCCCTGACTATCTGTTTGTGTGCGTGTGTGAGACGGGGACAGAACACAACCCATGGATCAGAAGTTGCCTTCAGAAGTTGTGGGAGCTTCATCACTGAAGGCTTTCAAGAAGAGACTGGACTACCCTCTGTCAGAAATGGTATTGAGCGGGGTGGGAGGGTTGGACTAGATGACCAACAAAGTCCCTTCCAACTCTGTTATTCTGTTCTCTTACCTTTGGAATAGAAAGGCCGCAGACGTTTACATTTTTCATTGTTTTTCTGGGAGTACCAATTAAAACGTATTTTGAACGCAGAATTTCATGAAGCACAGCCTGAGTGTAAGGCAATTTCCACCGGTCTTCATAACAAATGGAGTCAGAGGAACCCAAAACAGTTTCCATTTCTTTGTAGACTATCTGGGTGAAATGTTAGAAAAAGGTAAATAAACCACAGTATTGTAGAGGGTGATAGGGGAGATCCTTTACGACTGCATAATGTCACTGTGCACGACCTTCTGAAATAGTACCGAAAAAACAAGGCGCATAAGATCCTCACTCCCATCACCTCACCAAGATCTTCAGAAAAATGGAAGGGGAGTCCTGGAATTGGGAACTTCCTTGACAGATATTATGTTGCATCCTTCAAGGTGAGTCTGGGCACAGGGGACATTCATCTCTATGATGGTTTACATGTAGTCCTTGACTTACGACCACAATTGAGCCCAAAATTTCTGTTGTTAAGTGAGACATTTGTTAATGGAGTTTTGCCCCATTTTACGACCTTTCTTGTTAAGTGAATCACTGTAGTTGATAAGTTAGTAACCCGGTTGTTAAGTGAATCTGGCTTCCCCATTGACTTTGCTTGCCAGAAGGTGATCACATGACTTTGGGACACAGCAACGGTCATAAATATGTGCACGAGCGAACCGGTAGCAAAGGTACCTGAAACCCACCACTGGTTGCAACTGAAAAACGGTCTTAAGTCACTTTTTTCAGTGCTGTTGTAACTTTGAATGATCACTAAATGAACCGTTGTAAGTCGAGGACTATCTGTATTCAGTCTCATTTCCCAGATGAGCCAGAACTACCCTTTTTCTTACCTTGGATATCTGGATATGTCACCATGAGGAACAGAGCCCATTGCAGAAAGCTTCCCGTGATTTCTGTCCCAGCAACAAAAAATTCCATAATGCAATGAGCCATGTTTTCATGATCGAAGGTTGAGTTGGGATCGCTCTGTTTCTAACAAAAGGAGAGATTTTAGTTAGAATTATTTATTACTTTGATGCCTTGGAGTCAGTCTTGACTCTTGGTGATTCCCTGCAGTTTTCTTGGCAAGATGCCAGAAGTGATTTGCCATTGCCTGCTTCCTAGATCTGAAACAGAATGGCTGCCCCCAAAATCACCCAGCTGGCTTTGTGTTGTTAGAAGGAAAATCCATCTGGTTCAGTTCCAAGCTGGGAGAAAGATCCTGGAAACAACATGGAGGCTGATTGGAAAGAAAAGTTTATTGATGAAGCAGGGTTCTGGGCAGTGGTGAAATCTGAACCGGTTTGCTACCGGTTTGCTGGACGTGCATACACGTTCTGTGCATGCGCAGTCCACACCAAACCTGCGCTCTGTGTGCATGTGCAGTGCACACCAAATGCACACTGCATGTGTGCATGCACAGTACATGCCAAAAGGAGACTTGAAAAGGTAAGTAGAATAGCAAGTGGGGGATCAGCTGTGCCACGCGATTTAGCTTCGCTAGAAAGCAGGATTTCCTGCTTTCTAGCAAAGCTAAACCACGCGGCACAGCTGATCGTCGGAAATACCGACCAAACCAGTAGATTTTTAAACTACCAGTTCAACCGAACTGGTAGCTTTTTTTACTACTGGTTTGCCCGAACCGATAGTTTTTATCACTACCGGTTTGCCCGAAGGGGAGTGAACCAGTAGCATTTCACCCCTGATTCTGGGGCAACTGACCAATTGGTTTGATGAGTACATGGATTTTCAGAGATGCTGCTGGGGGAGGGGTTGTGCAACGTCTGAAATGCCCTTGGGAGATTGTGCAATGTAGTGAGCTCTGTGTCTTTTGCTAAATGGTAGTGGGTTAATCTTATTACAGTAGGACCTCTGGTCACGAACGCTTCGGACCACATGTTATGGCCCTGTGCGGATTTGTAGCTGATTCTGACAGCGAGGAGGCTGGTGTGGTGTTGTGCCAGCGGCCTGTGCCGCTGGCACCTGAGTCAGACAATGTGGAGGCTGTAGAAGATGTGGTGCCAAAGGCAGGGATTCAGCCAGGGCCTTCAGAACCTCCAAAAGCTCCCATAAATGAAGAGGACGAAGAGGAGGAGCCTCTTCTCGATGCACGGGCGTGCAGAGCTGCCAAAAGGCAGGAGTGGCCCCTCAGGAGGAGGTCTCCTCGAGAGTAAGGCTTGGGGCTAATTGGCCACTCCCTTAGCCTATTTAAGGAGGAACGCCAACTGAAGCAATTTGCAGGGAACAACTTCGTTCACATACCTTTGTGTCTTGTCTTGCTTATCTTATCAGCTTCCTACAAATTGCTTCTGGGCATTCTGCCAACCTTAGTAAGATTGTGATTACTTTATCTTTGTTTTCTTGTAGGCTGTTAAGGAAGTTTATTAACAACCTTTGTTTGGAAAAGACTGAGTTATTTTAGTAAATTTAAGTTTTGTACAAACTTTGTGTGTGCTGTGTTCTTTGGGGTCCGTAGCTGGGGCAGAACAACACAACCAAATTGGGTTCCGACCAAAAATTCACAAAATTTTTGAATCTGGACAGAAACACATACTGGGGTGGCGATCAAATTCGGCCGATTTCCCCTTCCGCGCCATTTTTTTTTTTTTTGTAAGCGCATGTGCTTCTGGTCTCGACCAAATCAGGTTGCGATCCAAGTTACGGTCGTGACCAGAGGTTCTACTGTATGTCCTAAATGGTCATGTCCTCTTCTTAGAATTTGGGTGGAGGAGAATGTAAATTTTTAATCCCGTCGCTGGAGGTGAAGGTCTTTTGTTTCAATCTTTCTTAATCTTTCTTAATTGGCACAAAATATCTGCTGGAGGCTATTAAGAAAGTCTGAGTTTGCTTCCTATCTTTAAGAGCATGTTTCTCCATTTCTCCTTTAGGGAAATATAATATTCTGCCTTTTTAATATTTCCCAAAATATTCCATTCTTCTACATGCCACACTGAAGATTGTCTGATTATTGTGCTACTCTCATGACATAACATTAAACAGTCACTTTTCAGTGTTTTGAATACTAAACCCCTTATAGAACTGAGATCCAAAATGGGACTAATATAAGGAGTAGTTGTTAAGTGGGGTGTTGGAATATATAGTGCTCATGTATTTTGTGCAACAACTACAGCTGTGATGGCAAATCTATGGCACACATGCCAGAGGTGGCACACAAAGCCCTCTCGGTGGGCACACATGCTGTCGCCAGCTGCTCTTCTGGGTTCCGTCGCATGCATGCGTGCCGGCTACCAGATCTTCATGCATGCGCGTGCCGGAATCCGAAAGAGGCCAGCTAGCCAGCACACATGCACGCGACAGGACCTGGTAGAAAGCAGCTGGCTGGCGCACATCTGCGTGATGTAACCCAGAAGTGCAGCTGGCTGCCGCGCACATGCGAACCGGCCAGCTGCTCTCTTCCACGTTCTGGTGCTCTGCTGTGCATGTGCTCCAGTTTCGGCACTCAGTGCCAAAAAGATTAACCATCACTGAACTACAGCAATATTCATTAGAGACAATAGATGGCAGTGCTTATAAATTTGGAGCTCCATCTATGGTATACTAATCTATGTGTTTTCTCTTAATAAAGTTTCCTGCTTCCTTGTTGCAGTTAAGCAGAAAAGCACATGGGGAGTGTGCATTATCTGTTCTGAAGGGCCAAACAAACAAACAAACAAACAAACAGGCAGTTTTTAACACAGGCTAAGAACTTGAATAGCTCTGAAAAGCCCATGTTCTCAAAGGATCAAAAAATCCTCTTGACATATCTGTGGATCCCAGCAGGCATGACTAAAATTCCCAGAAGATCCTTACCTTTTCTATCTGGAGAAGATAAAGATCCAGGAAATCCTTTGGCTGACGCAGGGCCAAATCTTGGCTGTGTTTCTCTGACTCTTCCTTTACAATTGATACTGCTGTGTGGATAGATGCTTGTATCTTCTGATGAGGCCCTGGGAGATGTTTCATTAGCCATGGAAATAATTCACCGAACTACAGGAGAAGTAAAAACAAAATTCTATCAGTTCCCTGATGAGTTAGGTAATGCAGGTAATCCTTGATTTACAACAGTTCATTTAGTGACCATTCAAAGCCAGAATGGCACTGAAAAAAGTGACATGATCATTTCCCACGCGTCCAACCATTGCAGCATCTCCCATGGTCTCGTGATCAAAATTCCGGATCCTTGGGGACTTTCGGTTTGGCCTCATGGCGATGCAGTCGGGGAAATGGTGGGGCTCTGATGAGCCCCGCCAAAACCCCGACTGGCTAACCGCCGCTGACAGGTCTGCGGACCTACCCTGTACTGAAGGGACAGGGGAAAAGAGAGGGACCCCTTGGGCAGCCGAGAGGAACGGGCAAGTTCCTCGGAGGCTGGAGGCAATCCTCTAAATCAGCGACCTCTGTGTAAAAGTTTAAGAACATGATAGGATAGATTGAGTTTAGAAAACAAGAAGAAAAGAAAGAAATTTTGATTAATAAATTGAAATAAAAATTGAGTTGTATACATTTGGAAATTGGTATAAGAGCCGAGGTGGCGCAGTGGTTAAGGTGCAGTACTGCAGCTACTTCAGCTGACTGCTAGTTCAGCAGATCAGCGGATCAAATCTCACCGGCTCAAGGTTGACTCAGCCTTCCATCCTTTCAAGATGGGTAAAATGAGGACCCAGATTGTTGGGGGCAAGATGCTATTTAGTATACTGTCTTTGGTGTAAGCCGCCCAGAGTCCTCGGAGAGTGGGCAGCATAGAAATATGAATAATAATATTTTTTTTAAAAAAATTAAGATTTGTGGTGATAAAATTGTAAGGTAAATATATAGATTAATAGAATAGATTGTCTTTGTGTTTAATGTTGATGCTAAAAAGAGCAAGGGATAAAAAATTTAGATAAAGCGGTATTGAATTTTGACTTATAATTGAATTTATAATTAAATATAAAAAGGAGCTCTGCTTTAGTAGGAGATTAAGATGTATGATGAGATAATAGAAAGATTTATTAAGATGTTGGATTTTATGTTAAAATTGTTTGCTTTCATTTGTTAAATTACTGTACCCATTTGTGACCGGACCAAGACTTCGTTCTTGAAAAAAATGTCTTTTTTATGTTTATGTTGGGAAAAGAAATAATAATAAAAAAATAAAAAATTCAGATGCTTGGCAACTGACTCATACTTATGACGGTTGCAGTATCCCGGAGTCATGTGATCCCCTTTTGTGACCTTCCGACAAGCAAAGTTAATGGGGAAGCCAAATTCACTTAACAACCATGTTACCAACTTAACAACTGCAGCGATTCACTTAACAACTTTGAAAGAAAGGCAAAACTCGCTTAACAACTGTTTCGCTTAGCAACAGAAATTTTGGGCTCAATGGTGGTCGTACGTCAAGGACTACCTGTATCAGGGCTTCCAGATCTGGGCTGCATAACAAAGACAACTACTAGAGGTCAGCAAAAAAATAATCTGAGGACCCAGATTATTGGGGGCAAGAGGCTGACTCTGTAAACCACTTAGAGAGGGCTGTAAAAGCACTGTGAAGTGGTATATAAGTCTAAGTGCTATTGCTATAACAGGATTAACCCACCACCATTAGAATAGCAAAGGACACAAGTCTCACTACATTGCACAATCCCCTAGCAGCTCTCAGAACCCTATAAGAATCCATATACTCATCAAATCAATTCATCAACTGCCCCAGAACTACATGCTGTTGTTGGTTTTGCTCATCAATAAACAGAGACCTCCTTCCCTTGCAGCCAGACTCCATTTTCTCCTGGCTTAGAACAAGACTGGATTTTTCTTCCAACACTCCCTTCTGAAACTCTGCTTTATGTCTTGTTAGAACTGTTTCTTTGTTTGTTAGATTTCTGGAAGCAAGTAAGGAAAGCTTTGTGAGTTGACGCTGCTCTTTCTATGCTCTTTTCTTCCAGGAGTGTAAGTGGACATCCGTAGCAGTCCCTCCTCTCATTTTTCTCACCATCCATTCAAACAACCAAACAACCAAACAACCAAACAACTAACCATCCATCCATCCATCCATCCATCCATCCATCCATCCATCCATCCATCCAAACAACCAAACAACCAGAGGTGGACCTCAAATCTTCCAGTTGAACTTCCATACAGTATCAGAAGGTGAATTTCAACTTGCTCTCCTTGAGGTTCAATGCCTTAAGTTCCTATCACATTTGCCCAGTCACAAAACAGAACATTTCCTATGTGGTTTCTAAACATTCTTTTACTATATCAAATGTTCAGTGGCAAAGGAGGAGAGGCCTCTGAAAAACTTTCCAAATCTCTGGCTGACACGTTAAGTGACCTACGACCATGAACTCTCCTTACATTATAGATGAAAAATAACCAATTCATAAAATAGGAACAATTTAACTTTGGAAGGCAATGTGGAGCTAACATTGGGCATTTTGCCTCCAAGAGCAGATGATAGTATTAGCTTTAAAACTGGAATTAGTTTGTGTATCTGCGTAAATTAAAACTTTGGTCTATTTGCCTAGATGTAAGACCACTTTCGTACAGTGGTCTTCGGAATACTAATAAGAGACTTAGAAAGTTCTAAGGGACTCAATAAGAAACTGATTACTCACCAATAAGAAAGTGGAACCTCCATATTTGTTATAATTACTAACATATTCTAATATCATCTGGAACTTTGTGTCTTCAAGGGGAAACTGGCATCCAAAACTCAAGAGGCGAATCATATTAGAGACTGAATTATTGATGGACGGTAAAGGATCAATTGGCTGCCCTGTAAATGAAATTATACATTATCATGTTAACAACGCGCCAGCTTGGAGGAGCAAGACCTCATGATGAACTGAGAGAGAGGGTTTGAAATAGGATTTAATTGTTAAGGGATGGGAATAAAGCCGGGTTTTTGAGTTAAGAGACACCATCTACCAGGACCCTGGAAATGTTCCTTCTTTGCCCCTGCCTTCTAGAATGAGGCTCCCCATAAAATCCAGGTAGGTCCCATTCTTTTGGTGTTCCAGAAGGCTTTAAAGATCTATCCAGCTCTGGGCTAAGTTGGTTGGAATTCTTTACTGAATGATCCAGACATGATTTGTTGATGTGAGCTGGATTCAAGATTTAAAAGCCGAGGTGGCGCAGTGGTTAGAGTGCAGTACTGCAGCTACTTCAGCTGACTGCTAGTTCAGCAGATCAGCGGATCAAATCTCACTGGCTCAAGGTTGACTCAGCCTTCCATTCTTCCGAGGTGGGTAAAATGAGGACCCAGATTGTTGGGGGGCAATATGCTGTTTAGTATACTGTCTTTGTTGTAAGCCGCCCAGAGTCCTCGGAGAGTAGGTGGCATAGAAATATGAAAAATAAATAAATAAATAAATAAATAAATAAATAAATAAATAAATAAGTTTCATATTTTTAGTGTATTTTTTTTGTGTGTTTTATTGAATAGCCCGAAGGCCTTTTCAAAAAAAAAAAGGGGGGGGGGAGATAAAACAAACAGTTACAGAAATAACAGTGTAAAAATATATGGTATATGACATTAAAATTTAACAATATCGAAGTTCAATAACTAAATTTCCAAAACTAGATAACCCAAATAAGATAGCTCCTCTCTAACTCAGCTCGTCTTTCTTACAATCAATGAAATTCTTTTCAATATAACTGGCTCGTATTGCTGTCATCCTGTTAAGATAACGAGTGATAGCCCTTACCAGGGGAGGAGAGTCTGCCTTCAATAGAAATGTTAATTTATGCCTTACATTCCAGTGGGCAAATTTATTTATAATTGAGGAGAGATATTGTTTTCTTACTTCCTCATACAGCCTACATTCAAATATTATATGCGCCGTATCCTCTACGACGTTTGCCCCACATATACATGTTCTTTTGTCATACGGGATTTTCCGGTACCGGCCGAATTTAACGTTGGTTAAAAGTTCATATCTAAACTTGACAAATAATTCTCTCTCCACTGATGGCATTTCTAGGTGTAAATATTTTTCCAGGGTAAAAGTTGTTTTAACTGCTGTCAGAAGCTTAAGGGAGATATGTTAGTGTGATTACAATTTTGCCATTTTATTTCACTTTGTGAGCTATCCAAAGCTGATATGGGGACGGGTGATGCCTACCATTGAATGAATCAATGAATGAATTTAGCATTGGAAAACAAAAAAACAGAGTCATGCAGAAAAACGGAGTCATGCAATTTCTCCCCAATCTCCCATATCCTCAAAGTGCTCCTACCCTTTGCGCGTGCAAAAGTCTCCACCAACCGATGTGCCACCTGTTCTAGTTTACTCTCCGTGCCTGTCTTCCCCAGTCCCAACATGCGTAGAGCATTTATGGTAAAACGCCTCTGCTCTTTCCAGTTGTGTCCATTTGAAAATGCAATCCCTGAGGAATCAATGTGAGAGTCACTGGAGTTTTGTGTGTGTGTGTTTGCTAAAAATTAGAAAAATGAGAAAATCCCAATGCAAGAAGAAGTTATTAAGAAAATAATGGAATGTGCTGAAATGTGTAAATTGACATTTGAAATTAAAGAACAAGAAGATAAACAATATTATAAGATATGGGACTTATTTTACCAACAGTTAGATAAAAAAAAATATGGAAATGAAATATGATCTTTTTAATTCAAGTAATGTAGAATTATATAAAAATATAATATAAAGATGCACTATTATTGGAGCGATTTAAGTGGATGATATGAATGGTATAATAGAAATTAATTCAATTATAGAATATCTGGTATGAAACGAGGGAAGAAACAGATATAGTTAAATATATGATTAATCAGGATAATAAATGTATGGATATATATGAATAAGGTGAAGACACACAAAGGCTTGTAACCAACTGACACACTGTTTGTATTTGTAATTGAAGATGGCTTTTTATTTGTTTTTTTTTTAATATTTGGTTAAAAAATAAAAAAATTCAAAAGAAAAAAGAAAATGAAATGCCTGAGGAATCAATGCAAGATTCACATTTTAAAAAAGCCCCATAAGCATGACTTACAAGTTCCACAAATAATTGCAGCGTGCGAGGCAGCTGGATGGCTATCCGAAGCTTCTTGCAACCTTTTTGTTCTTAGTTTCCCATGAACGCTTTCCCACATTCACTCGCACGCCTTGTCTGCTCTTTCCCAAAAAGGGTCTAGGACCGTGATGGCGTACCTATGGCACACATGCCACAGGTGGCACACATAGCCATGTCAATGGGCACACCAGCTCAGCTCTGGCACGCATGCTGGCCAGCTGATTTTCGGGCCTTCTGGGCCCATCAGAAGTAGGGAAACAGGCTGTTTCCTGTCTCTGGAGGGCCTGGGAGGGAGGAGGCCCTTTTTTCTTTCTCACCTGGCTCCAGATCCTCTCTATGCACCTGGGGAAGCAGAAAACAGCCTTCCCCACCCGCTCGGAGGCCCTCCAGAATTACATACTTTGGCCCAAATTTAAAACAATTCGAGTTAAAACCCATTGACAGATTAAAAACTAAAAAAAACTAAAAACCTAAAAAAGTGGGGGGGGGGTTTTTTCACGCCAGCCCTGCTTGATGGAAAAGAAAAGTTCTCAGGGCACGGCGAAAGACCCGGAGATCCGATATCCTTCTTATCTCTGGGGGCAAATCGTTCCAGAGGGCAGGAGCTGCCACAGAGAAGGCCCTCCCCCTGGGGGTCACCAGCCAACATTGCCTGGCTGATGGCACCCTGAGGAGTCCCTCTCCGTGGGAGCGTACTGGTCGGTGGGAGGCTATCGGTGGCAGAAGGCGGTCCCGCAAATACCCAGGTCCTATGCCATGGAGCGCTTTAAAGGTGGTGACCAACACCTTGACGTGCACCTGGAAGACCACTGGAAGCCAATGCAGCTCACGCAGGAGAGGCGTCACATGGGAGCGCCCCCTCGCTCCCATAATCCCCCGCACGGCCGCATTCTGCACCAGTTGGAGCCTCCAGGTACTCCTCAAGGGGAGCCCCATGTAGAGAGCATTGCAGTAGTCCAGGCGGGAAGTGACGAGTGCCTGAGTGACTGTGCATAAGGAGTCCCAATCCAGAAAGGGACGCAACTGGCAAATCAGGCGGACCTGATAAAAAGCCCCCCTGGCCACAGCTGTCATATGCTCTTCTAAAGACAGCTGTGCATCCAGGAGGACACCCAAGTTGCGAGCCCCATCCATGGGGGCCAATAACTCACCCTCAATAGCCAGCTGGCTATATCGGGATGCCAGAAGCCACAGCCACTCGGTCTTGGAAGGGTTGAGTCGAAGCCTGTTACTCCCCATCCAGATCCGCACGGCCTCCAGGCACTGGGACATCACTTCAAGGGCATCGTTGGGATGGCCTGGGGTGGAGATGTACAGCTGCGTATCTTCAGCGTACTGATGGAACTCCACCCCAAAGCCACGGATGATCTCACCCAGCGGCTTCACATAAATGTTGAACAGAAGGGGCTAGAGGACCGACCCCTGAGGCACCCCACAAACAAGGCGCCTCGGGGTCGACCTCTGCCCCCCTGCCAACACCGACTGCGACTGGTTGGAGAGATAGGAGGAGAACCACCGCAGAACGGTGCCCCCCACTCCCAACCTCTCCAACTGGCACAGCAGGATACCATGGTCGATGGTATCAAAAGCCGCTGAGAGATCTAACAGGACCAGGATAGAGGAACAACCCCTATCCCGAGCCCTCCAGAGATCATCCACCAATGTGACCAATGCCGTTTCTGTGCTGTGCCCAGGCCTGAAGCCGGACTGGAGCGGATCCAGATAGACAGCTTCATTCAGGTACCCAGGAAGCTGTCACGCCACCACACTCTCAACAACCTTCGCCAAGAAGAGAAGGTTGGAGACCAGATGATAGTTAGCCAAAACAGCCGGATCCAGAGCAGGCTTCTTGAGGAGGGGCCTCACCACCGCCTCTTTCAAGGCGGATGGCAAGACACCCTCATTCAAGGAAGCGTTGATAATCCCCTGGAGCCAGCCTCGCGTAACCTTCTGGGATTGTCCACTAGGATGCCAAAATCCCTCTCACAGTTACTGTTATTGAGTCAGGTACCACCTATTCTATACGCTAGAACCTTACTTTTCTCACCATTCAATTTCATTTTGTTAGATAGGGCCCAGTGTTCAAGTCTGTCAAACTCCTTCTGTATCTTGAGCCTATCTTCTGGAGTCTTGGCTATTCCTGCCATCTTGGTGTTGTCTGCAAGTTTGACGAGTTCCCCTTCTATCCCCTCATCTAGATCATTTTTGAAGATATTGAACAGTGCTAGACCTAATACAGAGCCTTGGGGTACTCCATGCTTCCCTCCATGAAGATGTAGTTCCATTTAGGATTACATGGTGAGTGTGGTTGGTCAGCCAGTTATGAATCCATCTGGTGGTGATGCTGTCCAACTCACATTTCTCTCTCTTATCAAGTAGTAGATTGTGGTCTACTTTATCAAATGCCTTACTGAAGTCCATGTAAATTATAACCACACCATTTCTCTGGTCCACTAATTTTCTCACATTGTCAAAGAATATAATTGTCAGGCTTCGATGCTATCTGGACATTTGTCTAACATGATCTGTTTTTGACAAACCCATGTTTGTTATGACTTTGTTTGCCTCTAGGTGTTTACTGATTCATTGCTTTGTGTGTTTCAAGAGTTTCCTTGTAAGACTGGAATAAATCTTCCAGCCATACTGAGTTTTATGCTGATGGTGCGCTTTGACAGATTTCAAGAAGGAAAGTTTCATTTGAGGTTTAGTAAAGTTCAATTGAAGTTTCATAAATAAAACAAGATTAATAAATTTGGGGCAGTCCTTTAGGCTTGAAGTAGGCAAAGAGAACAGCAATTGATTTACACAAACTTGCTATCTGAACAGAAGCATTTCACAACCAAATGACATGCTACCAGGGGTGAGTTCTACCTACCATTACTAGTTTAGTTAATTTATTTGATTTATTTTATTTTATTTATTTATTTATTTGATTTACCGGTTCGCAACGGCATTGCACAGGTCACCGATGACAACATCCGGGGCGATGGGCGGGGCCTCCCGCCAGTTTTACTACCGGTTCTTGCGAACTGGTATGAACCGGGGGCAACCCACCACTGATGGCTACCAAGCAAAATTTCACATCCTGAAAAAAAAAAAAAACCATCCAAAGGCATCTCCCAGTCAAATACTTCCTTGAGCCTCACCATGCTTGAAGTTAATATGGGGAACAAATAATATTCTTCTTGTCTTACGTTTCTTCAGTGAAATGACGATAAAATACCTTGGTCTTCAGAAGAACTTACCTTTACCTTTACATATTTTTAAAAGAAAAGATGAAAGGGGCCGATCAGCAAAATCTTGCGAACGGTTGATCAGGCTTTCCTTCACTGCATGAAATCCAGAAATTACTACCACAGGTTGATGCCACAACCACACAGTATAAATGTCTCCATATTGCTTGCTCAGCTGACATTTGGGACAGAAAAAAGAGAAAACAGCTGGGACTTTATAGCAGGCAGATGAACCTTCATCACCTTTATATGACAGGAACTAGAATTAGTATCCCATTTCCCATGTGACCCAAAAAAATCCCCCTGATCTATTTCTGGAGCGGTTTGGATTAAATGGCAAGGAACAGTTCCGTAGAAATTAGGATTTCCTTTCTGATCAGTTTGGGTCCCTTCTCTATTTTCCTAAGCCATTTAGGTCCCGGAGTGCATAAAAGAGAAACACCCATGAGCTCCAGGTAAGCATGGCACTGGCATTACTTCAAACATAATAAATATTCAAACCTTTCTAAGGTATGCAATAAAGGTTTTCAGGCACTGCAGGCCAAAATTAGTTCTTGCCCTCATTAAGCAAATAAGTTCTCATGCTTAGCTTCTGTAGCTTTAGTAGCTTAGTGATTCTTGAAGAAGACTCAGTCACCCATGCTCTGGCCATTTCCCGTTTGGCTATTGCAACACAATCTACATGGTGCTACTGTTTTGAAAATATCTGATGCAGAATGGGGCTGTGCGGGCAATCTTAGAAGCCCAAAGAATGGTGCATATAATACAGGGGTGAAAGCTACCAGTTTGGACCGGTTTGGGAGAACCGGTAGCGGAGATTGGGGCTGGTTTGTCGAACCGGTAGCAGTCGCTAGCTGGCCCCGCTCCCGAACCGGTCTGCAGCCCGCAGTCCTGCCATGATTCCCTGCCTTCCACACAGCCTTCCTGGCATTCCTGTGGCCAGCTTGCAAAAGCAGGCAAGCGGAAAGCCATGTGGAAGGCAGGCAAGCATGGCAAGGCTGCGGGGAAGGGAGCTGCGGGGAAGGGAGCCTGCCATGCTTGCCTGCCTTCCACACTGCCTTCCTGGTGGTCTCCCACCCCCGCTTGCCTACCGAGGTCCGTCCCGGCCAGGTAGCCCTTCATCTTCCCGAAGAGCAGGTCGCCGCACTTGTAGTCACGCAGCCGGCTGGAGCAGAACATGGTGCGGGTGGAGAGGCATATGCAACTCCTGCCGAGGCCACCCTGGTCGAGCAATCGCCGCACCTCCACAGCAACAGGCTCACCGGGGCTGCCTTACATGCCTTTGCCGCCTCCATGCACTGCACATGGAAGGGGCTGCCGCCTCTCGCCATCCTTCCTCCCCGCCTGACTGCAGACATCCGCCTGCAACCTCCCAAAGCAACCCCGCCACCAACCACCGGGAGCAACCCACCACTGCTCTAACCACTGTGCCACCGTGGCTTAGATAGATAGATGGATAGAAAGAAGACAGACAGACTGACAAATACCTTAGTGAAAGCATCCTCGGAAAGCTTGGTCCCAATCCGCCAGAGTCCACCAATGAGAGGAAGAGGAAGAGGACCAGGAGGGTAATGTCTGCTGGACCAGAGCAGTTTTAGAAAATCCAGGATCAGAAATCCCACCAGCACAGTAGTGAGAACTTCCCAGATCTCAGCCATTCCCCAGCTTTTTCTTCCGTTTTCTGCTGCAATCTGAATCTATCCTTGATTCAGCTGCTAATTGTTCATTTTGTGCCAAGTTGTGTTTTTGAGCATTTCAAAATCCTGGTCTGGATCTTGGAATTGGTCTGATCCAAATCTTTCTATTTCAGAGACAGAAAATCGAGTTATGCATATAAACTCAGAACATTTCAACTAAAGCAATAGCAAACCTTAATCTTAAAAGTATGAAAAGTAAAACAATAGTGAAAACTAGACATTTTGTCCATAGTGCACAAGAATATTCTCTGTAGTGTCATGGAGCTGATTTGGAACCCTGATTTCTCTAGAAATCTCAAGTTTTTCTGAGATCCCTGGAATTAAAGTCATAATACAATTTTAAAAAAGGTGAAATATGAGGCGATCTCTCATATTTTGTCCATAGGCACCTAAAGAACAAGAGGTATTGAATACTAATCCTTTGCTAACCTCTGGGGAGCTTCTGGATTTGCACTGTCCAGATCTTTCGTACCATCTTGTGGTATAATCTTGGGGACAAGAAGCTGACTCTGTAAACTGCTTAGAGAGGGCTGTGACGCATTATGAAACGGTATATAAGTCTAAGTACTATTGCTATCTACATCAGCTCATTTTTGCAGAATCACATAAAAATGAAAAAATGAAGGGGAACTGATATTTTTTAATTAGCTTTTCGTGCCTCTTGAAGAAAAAGAATTTACAGAAGCATAAAGGAGTTATCTTTGACCCGTTTATTTGTGAGTATAAATTTTAGCAAATTCATCTAAAATGAGAGCAGTCCATATCAGTACAATATTTCCCCTCTAATATTAAAAAGCCCTATTTGTCAGTATGCGTATTTGGCTCTCCCTTGTGTGGCCATTGCAAAAACTGCAGCTTGTTTTGTTACATATTTATTTTCATCAGACAACAGGTGTTTTTTCTAAATTAGACTGATTCAGTTGGGTTAAAAGATGAATCTACTTCCAGTGTCTTTTTCCTGGCTTGGAACTGAACTAGACGGATATTTCTTCCAACAATTTGGCACCCCAAGATGCAACTCCAAGCTAACCCGACCAACGGACCTGGCCTGCGTAAGCCTCCTTTGCTGGCATAGACCCATTGAGTCTGTGGGTGGATTTTTCCCAGACCTTGGCCATTTGGAACAGGGTAGTAAAGGGAGTTCTAAGTATTGAGCTCAAAGGCTGCTTGGAAAGGTGAGTACCTTTAAACTTTAAATTTAAAGCCCAGAAAATGGGGAAAATGTGTGTATCCCTGTGTGTGAGAGTGAGAGGATCCTTCTCCCAATCACAGCTGGATCTTCCCCACTGTGCCTTCCTAACCGCAGAAAGATCTGTTCTACCAACAGAGTTTGGGGATGTCTGGGTGGCCAGTCACTTCGGATTCCTAAAGAAAATGCATTTGGTAAATTGCAAATTTTGGTGGCCACAGATAAAGAAAGACATTGAACAATATGTACGTAGTTGTGTTACCTGTACCACAATGAAGAAGCAACCGGGGAAATCTACTGGTCTCCTTCAATCCATGGCATCTCCATTCAAACCGTGGGAGGAGATAGCCATGGATTTCATTGTGGATTTATCAAATAGCAGGGGAAAGTCAGTGATTTGGACGGTCATTGACCTGTTTTCAAAACAGGCACATTTCCTTGCCTGTAAAGGGCTACCCTCAGCTAAAACACTGGCTAAGCAATTCATTACACATATATATCGGTTACACGGTGTTCCAAAAAGAATTGTGTCTGATACAGGGTTCAATTCACCGCCAAATTTTGGCGTGAATTTCTAGCCACAATCGGATCAACACAAGGACTCAGTTTAGCATCTCACCCGGCTACCAACGGAGCCGTCAAATGAGCAAATGCAATGATGGAACAATATATCCGGTGCTATGTTACCCACCAGCAGACGAACTGAGTGGATTTGCTTCCTTTTGTGGAAGTTGATTATAACAATGCCGTCCATAGTAGCACCGGATATACTCCATTCCAGGTGACCATGGGAATGGAATTCATCCCCATACCTGAGTGTCCCCAACATGAGACTAAGGAACTGGGAGTACAGGAGTGGATAGCCCAGATGCAACCGGTATGGGAAAGAGTAAGGGAGGCTTTGCGAGTGACAGCTCAAAGGTATAAAACTCAAGCTAATAAAAAGAGGAGGCCACAAACTCCCTTCCATGTGGGTCAACAGGTGTACTTGGCGACCAAACATCTCAATCTTCGAACCCCTAGCAAAAAACTAGCACCCAAGTATATTGGACCATTTCCCATAGTACAGGTGATAAATCCTGTAACGGTACGCTTACGGCTACCTCCTTTGTTAGGGAAAACCCACCCGGTATGTCATAGCAGTCTCCTATGTCAACTCAGGAAGTCCTCGTTACGGGGTACCCCTCCCTCTCCACCTCCACCCATCCAGGTTAGAGGGAAAATCGTTATGTGATGGAAGAGATCCTAGATTCTCGGTGGCATCAAGAACGTCTACAGTACCTGGTTCTATGGAAGGGGTACCCACTAGCTGAAGCATCATGGGTTGGGGACCATGACATGAACGCTGGACAGCTGTGTACCAGGTTCCACCGTAAACATCCAAAGGAACCAAAGGGGAAGAATGTACCACTCCCCTGAAATACCTGACTGTTTGTTTTACTTTCCAGATGTCCCCGTAGTGGTAGAGGGGCCGCGTGTCAACCTCAACGCGTCGTGGTTGTCATTCAGGTGAGCGGGGGGAGAGAAAACCCCGCTTACCAGTTGTCATGTACAGAGTGCGTACCGTTGCTGATTCCACCCTGCTCGCCATTTCTGCTGAGAGTCGAACCTGGAAGTAACTACAGGGCTTCTAATATTAAAGCCTATTCCTTAGTGTTTTGACAAGCTGGAGGGCCGGAGCTTTGTGTATCATACCCATGATGACGAAATGTAACTAGCATTGGGGAGGGAGTATGGGGTGGAGTCATGGGATTAGCGGGTAGCTTTAAAAGGTGATGGGAAGCACTGCGTGTAGCGCTGACAATAAACCATTCTCCATGGGTGTTTGTTGGTTCGTGCCAGAGCTGAGGATAAAAATTGCTAAAACACAGATAACTTCTGGTTTGGAGTCTTATTTCACTGTGGAAATCCGGAATCTGACACATACTACCGCTAAGAAGAGCAGAGGCCCTCCCAGACTCTCCTGGAACTGAAAACTGTGTTGGAAATGACTTCAACAAACAAACTTGGGTCAGTGAAAACACAGAGATTTTATTTAAAAATAAGCAAGAAAGCAATTTTGCAAAATAGGGTGGGTATTCCAGCATAGACCTCAACAAGGAGTTTGAGCCAGGAAGCCTACACTTAATTTTCAAAAACATTCATTATATACAGTTCTATCCCAATGGCCCATTCCTTCCTCCTTTGGACTTATTGGACAGGCCCTCGGTAGAGGGGAGAGGGTTCAGCTAATCCAAGATGCCTCAAAGGAATACATTATCTCTCTCTTTGTTTTCTCAGATTACTTTCTCTTCAGCACCTCCCATACCTCTCTGTACCTGTCCATTACACATCTACATAGCATCTCTCAGTTTTAAGGAATGTCTCCATGCACCCTCAGCAGGCCCCTCTCCTATGCCAAAGAACAAGATCATGCCCACATGTCCTTCTCCAAGCATATGCACCATAGGCATGGAAAGACATTTCCACAAAGCATATTTCATTTCATTTCATTTCATTTCATTTATTGGATTTATATACTGCCCTACTCCTGAAGGACTCAGGGCGGTGAACAGCCACAGAATAAAACACATAAATACAAAACTTAAAAACAGAATAAAACCGAATTAAACAATTTGGCCGAGACAAATTTAAAATACCCAATAATTTTAAAAACAAATTAAAATTTACATTTTAAAGGGGAAAGATTTAGGCCAGACCGGCTTGATGGAATAAAAAAGTCTTGAGAGCGTGACGGAAGGTGCGAAGATCCAGAATCCTCTGTATCTCCGGGGGGAGCTCATTCCAGATCGTAGGTGCCCCCACAGAGAAGGCTCTCCCCCTTGGGGCCGCCAGTTGACATTGTTTGGCCGACGGCACCCGGAGGAGCCCCTCTCTATGAGAGTGTACCGGCTGGTGGGAGGCTACTGGTGGCAGCAGGTGGTCCCGTAAATAACCAGGTCCTAAACCATGGAGCACTCTAAAGGTGATAACCAAAACCTTGAAGTGCACCCGGAAGACCACCGGGAGCCAGTGCAGCTCGCGCAGGAGAGGTGTTACATGGGAACGCCATGTTGCTCCCATTACCACCCACGCGGCCACACTCTGCGCCAGTTGGAGCCTCCGAGTGCTCCTCAAAGGGAGCCCCATGTAGAGACCATTGCAATAGTCCAGGCGGGAGGTGACGAGGGCATGAGTGACTGTGTGTAAGGAGTACCGATCTAGAAAGGGACACAACTGGTGAATCAAGCGGACCTGATGAAAAATCCTCCCGATCACAGCCATCAAATGCTCTTCTAAAGACAGCCATGAATCCAGGAGGATGCCCAAGTTGCAAGCCCTCTCTGTGGGGGCCAGCGATTCACCCCCAATAGTCAGTGATGGCGCCAACTGACTATATCGGGACATCAGAAACCACAGCCACTCGGTCTTGGATGGGTTGAGCCTGAGCCTGTTTCTCCCCATCCAGATCCGCACAGCCTCCAGGCACTGGGACATCACTTCAAGGGCATTGTTGGGATGGTCCAGGGTGGAGATGTACAGCTGAGTGTCGTCAGCGTACTGGTGGTACTTCACCCCGAAACCACGGATGATCTTGCCCAGCGGCTTCACATAAATGTTGAACAGGAGAGGCGAGAGGACCGACCCCTGCGGCACCCCACATATGAGGGGCCTCGGGGTCGACTTCTGCCCCCCTGCCAACACAGACTACGACCGGTCGGAGAGAAAGGAGGAGAACCACCGTAGTATGATGCCTTTCACCCCCAACTCTTCCAACCAGTGCAGCATGATACCATGGTCGATGGGATCAAAAGCCGCTGAGAGATCTAATAGGACCAGGACAGAGGAGCACCCCCTGTCCCGAGCCCTCCAGAGATCATCAACCAACACGACCAATGCCGTTTCCGTGCTGTACCCAGGCCTGAAGCCCGACTGGAAAGGATCCAGATATGTCATTTCATCCAGGTGCTGGGGGAGCTGTCGCGCAACCACACTCTCAACAACCTTCGCCACGAAGCGAAGGTTGGAGACCGGACGATAATTAGCCGGATCCAGGGAAGGCTTCTTGAGGAGAGGCCTCACCACCGCCTCTTTCAGGGTGGCAGGAAAGACACCCTCACCCAATCAAGCATTTATAATCCCCTGGAGCCAGCCTCGCATCACCTCCCGGGAAGTCAGCACTAACCAGGAGGGACACGGGTCCAACAAACATGTGGCTGCACTCAGTCTGCCCAGTATCCTGTCCACGTCATCAGGAGTCACAGGATCAAACTCATCCCAGATAACATTCTCAAGACTTGCCTCAGTCATCCCCCCTGGATCTACCAGTCGGAGTCCAGATCTTCCCGAATCTGGGTGATTTTGTCATACAGATACTGAACAAAATCCTCGGCTCTTCCCTCCAAGGGGTCCTCCTGCGCTCCCTGGTGGAGCAGGGAGTGGATCACCCTAAACAGGGCAGCCAGGCAATTATCTGATGACGCAATAAGAGCAGCAAAATAAGTACATTTTTATTGCTTTTATCGCCACTAGGTAATTCTTAATGTGAGATCTTACCAGTATAATTTAACTACATTGTAAAACTCAGTAATATACCCTAACCTAGATGTACATCCCCCTGCAACAGACAGATTCCTTCCTTTTGTCTTCCTAACTGGCCACTAATTGGCCAATTAGTGGTATTTTTTAAAAAATACCTCTCTGCCGATCAAGCAACTCAGCTGGGATTGTCAGAGACTTTTCAAAGCATTGTATTTACCACCTCTTCGGCCAAGAGGTTGCAGAAAAAAATGCTTTGAAAAGCCTCTGATGATCCCACCTGGGCTGTGCGATCATCAGAGGCTTTTTTTTTTTTTTACTTTTAAAAGCATT
This sequence comes from Pantherophis guttatus, assembly GCF_059756535.1. NCBI lineage: Eukaryota > Metazoa > Chordata > Lepidosauria > Squamata > Colubridae > Pantherophis > Pantherophis guttatus. Next base: position 5,334,996 of record NC_142068.1, on the reverse strand, counting down.
TTTTCATCGAAAGAGGTTGTAGAAAAAATGCTTTTAAAAGTAAAAAAAAAAAAAGTCTTTGATGATCGTGTGGCTCAGCTGGGCATTGGGGGGAGGAGGGATTTTTGCTACCGGTTCTCCGAACCACCTGCCACCATCGCTACCAGATCGGGTGATCCGGTCTGAACCGGGAGCATTTCACCCCTGATGTATGATGAGTATATATGATATTTGTTTTATATTTTAGTGTGCATGGCGGAGATAATGCCAGGATGGTTGCACTGTGTCCAATATTTTAATATGAAATGAATAAAATTTCGTTTTTAAAAACAAGAAAAGAATCTTTAATCCATTTCAGGATCCTTTCTTTCACGTCTGCTGGGTGGCTTGGCTTGGGAAGATCTGCACCGCTCTGGTTGCTGTGATAACTTTCTAGTGGATGGCAGGATTCAAATGAATTCTTTGGCTTAATGCATGGAAGTTATCCTCTGGAGGCAGCGTCTGGATCAGTGTGCTCTGTTTCTACATGTTGCAGAGTCATCTGTGCAGGGCTGAAAGACATGAGAACAAGACCACCTCCCTGCTTTGTGGGTAATCCTCCCAGGAAAGGCATTTTTGGAGGATAAGAGACGGGGAGGTGGATAGATAGCTTGCAGGCAGACTTTGAAAAAACAACAACACATCAGTACTGCAGTTATTAAACAGATAAGCCAGTCTCAACAAAATGGGACATCACAGATGGGAAAAAAAAAAAGCTGGATTCACATGCTTTAGGAAAAGGGAAGATAAAATCACTTAAACACAGACAGTAAATGCAGGATTGAAACTTTTCCTATAAATGCACTTTAAAAATTCCCTCATAACCTTGGGCTGTTCTCAAAGGCACAGAGAGGGAAGGAAAAAAAAATTGAACACAGTTTTCTCTTCATCCTGTTTTGTGGGCCAGACAAAACAGGGTGAAGGCATTTTCTTTCTTTTCATTTCTTTAACTTTTTCTAGCAATTTAAAATGTTTGCCTTTTGGATTGAAGACATTCTACAGTTATAATTATCTCAAGGGCACACAAAGACTGACATACACAGACACAACAAAACAAGGAGAAAAGGAGAGGAAAACAGAACCCTCCTGTTTACACACACTGGTCATTCCCACCATAAATCTCAGTTAAATTAGGGAAGGCACAAATCTTAAACATATCACAAGGTTGCATGGAAGACAGAGAGGAAGAGAGAGAAATAAACAACAACAGAAAAAAAACCCCAATATTCCTATTCATATATTTACTTTTTCTTTTAAGTACCTCTATTTAGCCAAATTGGTTTTCCAGCTTTGTCCATGAGCAAAGCCCATTCTTTACATAATTTCCTTGCTCACAGGATGGGCATCTGCCATCTGCCACTCATCCCATGCCTCAAGCAAATCTCTGTGGGGAGCCTGGTTTGATCCTCGAGCTAGAGTTTCCCATGTCTCTTTATTTCCTATGGAGAGATCCAATCGGCCCTGCCAGGTCCCTTGGTGACTAAGTCTCTTTACGAGCTTCTGTCCCGCCTGAACTTTTTAGACCAAAAATAAGCAAAGGGTCTCGGAGGACTCTGGTTCCCTTCTCAGAGTACTGGCCCCTCCTCCTAGGGCAGGAGTCAGCAATCTGAGGCTCTGGAGCCGCATGTGGCTCTTTCACCCCTCTGCTGCAGCTCTCTGTCACTCAAAATATGTGTCACAACCACCAATTTTTTGAGCTTTTCAACCCCCGGTAGGCCAGCCATGGATAAATCCAAGAAAAGAAAAGTTTCAGAAGAAAACAGAATGTTTAATTCAACTACATATGCTAGTTTTGTGGCCATTCAAGAAATAGTCAGGCATGGGAAGGGTTTTGTGGCTCCCGGTGTTTTCTTTTCTGTGGGAAATGGGTCCAAATGGCTCTTTGAGTGTTTAAGGTTGCAGACCTCTGTCCTAGGGAACACCCAGCTCCAGTTTTCAGACCAAAAGGGGTCTGGGAGGACCTCTGCTCCCCTGCAGTAGTACAGGTACCTGCTTCCTCAACCTGCCTCACAGTTGTAGGATATAAGGGTATTCAAAAATAAAATAGTAATTAAGGGAATAGTAATAAATGAATAGAAACTTATTATTCCATTTTGCAATATGTTATTCTGATACAAACGTATTTTCCATTTAAGCATTTATTTGTTAAGTATTTATAATACATGTAATGTATTACATGTATTATATTATTTAATACAGCAGAGGCTTTTCAAAGCATTAGAAGAAATGCTTTGAAAAGTTAAAAAAATTAAGTTGGCCATGCCTACCCAGTCACATAACACCCCCCACCACCCACCAAGCCATGCCCACAGAACTGGTAGTAACAAATTTTACATTTCACCCCGTCATACATTATTGATTATCTACAATTATTCTCCCAATATACTCATTTATATTTACATATATTAGTTGCATCACATTTCGGGTCTACAAATCCCGATTATTTTCTGTTCCAACTCCCACCTCTCACCATGGCTGTGAAGAATTTTGGGACTTGTGCTTGCTTCAAACCTGATTGGAAGCTCACAGAAAGTGACATCAATCTTCTGAAAATAATTGGCATAGAAAATTGGATACTGTAAAAGAGTGAAATATTTTAGGAAATATTTAAAAAAGGGAGAATATTATATTTCCCAATGGGAGAAATGGAGAAACGTTTTTTTGAAAGCAACATCCACTTTCTTAATAGCCCCAGCAGATATTTTGTGCCCATTGGGAAAGACTGGACCAGCCTATCTACAAAACAAAAGACCTTCAGCTCCAGGATGATGGGATTATCATTCAGGGCAAAGCCATTCAGCCACAATAGGAATTGTCCAACAAGCCCATTCATTGCATCAGCGGGCCAAGCTTCAACCAAGCTTGACTCAGACAACATACAAAGTTAGTTATGACCCCTACAACAGCCAATAGAATACATGTTCTTGCACAAGAACAGGAAGTTCAAGTGCAAAGTCCAAGAGAGGGTATAAATGCCTCTCTCAACTCCATGTGGTCAGCTACCCAGAACCATGTGTTTGGTGATTCTGTTTCACCATTAAAACCCTCTTTCCAATCAGCCTCCAGCCTCCATTTTGTATCCAGTGCCTTTCTCCCGGCTTGCAATTGAACCAGATGGATATTTCTTCCAACAATCACATGGAGCAATCACTGTGTTGACCCTTTGCTATCCCATGGGATATAACCCTTCCATCTTTGATATCTCCTATCAAAACTTCCCCACGTCCTTCTTCTGTCCAAATTCACCCCCAGGGACCAAAAGCAAGCAAGAGTTGTGTGATAGATCTGATTCCAGACAGACAAGAAAATCATTTAAAACAGTGTTTTTTCAACCATTTTAAAATGTATAGACTTCAATGCCCAGAATACCCCAGCCAGTAATGGGGAATTCTGGGAACTGAAGTCCACCCATCTTAAAAACGACGAAGGTTGAGAAACACTCCTTTAGGGCAGAGAAAGCTTGAGTGGAGAGCAAGTTAAGGCAGAAGGTCCCGCGAAAAGAAAGGGAATGACCAAGAAATCATTCTAAAAGCCACATCAGTGATATCTTCACCCTATATCCATGATGGCGAACCTATGGCACGCGTGCCACAGGTGGCACACAAAGCCGTATCTGTGGGCAGGCGAGCATTGCCCTAGCTCAGCTCCAGTGCGCGTATGTGTGCTGGCCAGTTGATTTTTGGGCCTTCTGGGCTCACCAGAAGTCGGGAAACTGGCCATTTCTGACCTCCAGGGAGCCTCCGGAGGGGGGAGGCCGTTTTTGCCCTCCCCAGGCTCCAAAAAAGCATCTGGAGTCTTGGGAGGGTGAACAACGGGCCTTCAGGGCCCATTGGAAGTTGGGAAACGGGCTGCTTCTGGCCTCTGGAGGGCCTCCGAGGGGGGTGGGGAAGGCAGTTTTCACCCTCCCCAGACTCCAAGAAAGCCTCTGGAGCCTGGGGAGGGCAAAAAACGGGCCTACTGGGCACAGTGGTAACCTTTTTGCCGTCGCGTGCCAAAAGCAGGGGGAGCACGGGGGAGATCACTCATGCATGCACGGGGGGTTGGGCATGGGTGAGGCATTGAATTATGGGTGTGGGCATGCATGCGCGCGACCTCCCCCCCCCCACAGACACCGCTTTTGGCACACGATGGCAAAAAGGTTAGCCATCACTGCCCTATATTCATTTAAATCTAATTTAGGATGACTGGCAACGAGGAACGGCACAGAGTTTAAAAGGTTTAGGATGTAAGGCGAGTCCTACTAATGGTTCCTGATTGAGTTCTTTCACTCCTTCGGGTAGCTGCAATTTGAAGCTTCTCAGCAGGTTGGTAAACAAAAGGAAAGACTCCATTCTCGCTAAGTTTTCCGCCACACAGACACGGGCTCCTGCAAAGGAAATATTAGAAAAAAACAAGAAAGGGAAGAATTAAATTCATCCCTGAGAGAACAGTCTTGACATCGATCAAAGGCAAACATACCAAAGACTAAATAAATAAATAATAAATCCAAGCTGGGCTTGGAGGGAGGGAGTCAAGAATTGCTTTGTGCATTTCACATTTTGGGCATCTCGGAGATTCTGTGCCAATTTCCTAAATTTCCTTTTTGTAAATTTCTTGTCTGGGCAAGTGACCCCACCGTGCAGGCTAATGACAGCTGAGTTCAGATATAGATGAAAAGGTGGAATTACAGAATATGTTCGTTTCTTGATTGTAGAGTATTAAATCATTGTAGGTGGTCCTTGACTTACAATGGTTCATTTAGTGACCTGTTTGAAGTTACAACGGCACTGGAAAAAGTGACCTAGGACCGTTTTTCACAGATATGACAGTTGTTCATAAGTCTCTTTTTTCAGTGCCGTCATAACTTTGAATGGTCACTAAATGAACTCTTGTAAGTCGAGGACTACCTGTAGTTAATATATATGAAGAGTAAACTTTATTTTTTATATTTTTTATTACAATATTGTGGGGCCATAGTTGTCCAGGGCCTTAGGTGGCCCATGGGCCATGGGTTGGACACGCCTGCTCTAGACCGTTATCCTGGAAGATTCAGTTTCTCCAGGAGACGGGCATTGCCAGAGATCCCATCGGCTCTAACAGAGAGGTCACAAACTGGATTTCAAAAGAGCACCAAAGAAATCGATCCAAACCCGGTCCCAGATTTTCCTTTTCAAGACTGTGGGAGGCCCAATCAAGGATGTCCCACTCCTTTCTTCTCAATCCTCTTTCTAACCACCAGGAAAATGATTCAGAGTTTACCTGCTCCAAATGGCAGAAATCCTTCTCTCTTCATAAAATTTCCCTCTTTGTCCAAAAAATGATTTGGATTGAATTCTTCGGGATTCTCCCATTGCTTAGGATCCAGAAGAACCGAACGGAAATCTACAAAAATTAAAGTTCCCTGAAGGGAAGACAATTGACAAGGTTTGAGCCAACTCAGTTTTAGCCTTTGACTACCCATTACACTCATCTGAAGCCAGGGGTGGGCAACCCGTGGCCCTGGAGTGGCATGCGGCTCTTTCATCCCTCTGCTGTGGCTCCAGACCGAATCGACTGATCCAACAATGGTTGGCCCCATTCCTTACCCCTCCCCTCCCAGTCACTCCTTGCTTGGCCTGAGAAGATAAGGGCGACTGCAAGGGATGGAGACTCGCTCTGGTACATTTGCACTCAAGGCAGCCCTCACTTCTCACTGCTTCGGGCTCGGAGCTGTAAGCCATGTGCAGGAAGCACTACGGCAGAGAGAAGGGGACAGGGCTGATTCTCATCTCTTGCTGGGTCTCACAGGTACTTCTTCTGGCCCTAGTTAGTGCTGGGCGCACCTCGGTTGCTCGGGGAGACACGCAACCTGCTCTCTGCCCCGAGACACTGGCCCGACACAGCTGCAGTCAAAGCCACTGCTGTTGCTGCGTCTGTGGCCTGCCCGCTGCTCTCGCAGCACCTTGTACAGCACAGTGAAATTTAGTTTCCTCCTCCTCCTGGAGCCCCTTACGACATGAAGCCGCAATGCGACACTGCCCCACTCACCCCTGACAACAGCAGTGGAGATGGAGAGAGACAGAGAGAGAACAAGAGAGATACAGGGAGACAGAGACACACAGAGAAAGAAAGAGAGACAGACAGACACACAGAGACACAGAGAGAGACAGACAGACCTCTCTTGGAGATCTTCTGGTCCAGTCCCCTGCTCAAGCAGGAGACCCTATACCCGTGATGGCGAACCTATGGCACATTTGACGGAAGTGGCACGCAGAGTCTTTTCTCTGGGCACGTGAGCCATCGGCCACTGCTCTTCTGGGTTCCAGCGCGCCGGCTAGCTGGTCTTCACGCACACGGGAGCACCGAAACCGGAAGAATAGCTGCATGCGCATGTGGGAAAGATGATCTTCCGGTTTCCTGTGTTCGCATGTGCACTGGGTACCTGGTCTTTGCGTGCGCATGTGCACCAGAAACCGTAAAACCAGGTGGTTGGTGCGCATCGCATGCCGGAAAGCAGAATATTATCTTCCCGGCACGTGCATGCGCACCGGGCTTCTGCTCTTCCGGTTTCTGGCACACACGCACGCTCCCGTTTCAGCACTCGGTGCCGACAAGGTTCGCCAACACTGCTCTATTCCATTTCAGATAAGTGACTGTCTAGTCTCTTCTTAAAAGCCTCCAGTGATGGAGCGCCGACGATTTCTGAAGGCAAGCTGTTCCATTGGTTAATTGAGAAGAAAGAATGCATGTGTGATTACGTATACGCATATACGTAAATTATAAAGTTCCTTGTTTCTTAGATTTTTTTGCGTGTGTGAAAGGGAGTGTGCCTCTAAGACCCTGCATAATACAAGAAGTTGCTCTCAGGATTTATGTCATAAAGTGGGAATGTTTGATGCTCGTTTCATTTGATGGAACGAAGTCCGCTTGATCCTGAAGGCCAGACATGGAATAATGGATGGAAACTGATCCAGGAGAGATTCAACCTAGAAATAAGGAGAATTTTTTTCTGACGGTGAGAACAATCAACCCATGGAACAGAAGTTGCCTTCAGAAGTTGTGGGAGCTTCATACCTGGAGGCTTTCAAGAAGAGACTGGACTACCCTCTGTCAGAAATGGTATTGAGCGGGGTGGGAGGGTTGGACTAGATGACCAACAAAGTCCCTTCCAACTCCGTTATTCTGTTATCTGTTCTCTTACCTTTGGAATAGAAAGTCCGCAGACGTTTACATTTTTCACTGTTCTCCTGGGAGTACCAATTAAAACGTATTTTGAACGCAGAATTTCATGAAGCACAGCCTGAGTGTAAGGCAATTTCCACCGGTCTTCATAACAAATGGAGTCAGAGGAACCCAAAACAGTTTCCATTTCTTTGTAGACTTTATCTGGGTGAAATGTTAGAAAAAGGTAAATAAACCACAGTATTGTAGAGGGTGATAGGGGAGATCCTTTACAACTGCATAATGTCACTGTGCACGACCTTCTGAAATAGTACCGAAAAAACAAGGCGCATAAGATCCTCACTCCCATCACCTCATCAAGATCTTCAGAAAAATGGAAGGGGAGTCCTGGAATTGGGAACTTCCTTGACAGATATTATGTTGCATCCTTCAAGGTGAGTCTGGGCACAGGGGACATCAGGGTTCCGACGGCGAGCCAATGTCTAGCGGTGACCAGGGGTAGGGTGTTCTCTGTGGGTGCTCCCACCTTCTGGAATGAGTTACCTACCGAGTTACCTACTGATTTCCGCTCCTTCCGTCGGGACCTGAAGACTTGGCTGTTCAAGCAAATAGGCTGACTCTGATTTCGGGTTTTATTATTTATTATTAATTAGTTATTTGGTTTAAAATGGGATTTTATTGTACATGTTTCTTAACTTGTGTTCACCGCCCTGAGTCCTTCTGGAAAAGGGCGGCATATAAATACATGTAATAAATAAATAAATAAATAAATTTATCTCTATGATGGTTTACATGTAGTCCTTGACTTACGACCACAATGGAGCCCAAAATTTCTGTTGTTAAGTGAGACATTTGTTAATGGAGTTTTGCCCCATTTTATGACCTTTCTTGTTAAGTGAATCGCTGTAGTTGATAAGTTAGTAAACCGGTTGTTAAGTGAATCTGGCTTCCCCATTGATTTTGCTTGCCAGAAGGTGATCACATGACTTTGGGACACAGCAACGGTCATAAATATGCGCACGAGCGAACCGGTAGCAAAGGTACGTGAAACCCACCAATGGTTGCAACTGAAAAACGGTCTTAAGTCACTTTTTTCAGTGCTGTTGTAACATTGAATGATCACTAAATGAACCGTTGTAAGTCGAGGACTACCTGTATTCAGTCTCATTTCCCAGATGAGCCAGAACTACCCTTTTTCTTACCTTGGATATCTGGATATGTCACCATGAGCAAAAGAGCCCATTGCAGAAAGCTTCCTGTGGTTTCTGTCCCAGCAACAAAAAATTCCATAATGCAATGAGCCATGTTTTCATGATCAAAGGTTGAGTTGGGATCGCTCTGTTTCTAACAAAAGGAGAGATTTTAGTTAGAATTATTTATTACTTTGGTGCCTTGGAGTCAGTCTTGACTTTTGGTCAGGGGTGGGTTCTAAATTTTTTTACTACCGGTTCTGTGGGCGTGGCTTATTTTGTGGGTGTGGCTTGATGGTCATGTGACAATTCTTTAGGATTTAGCAGAGGTACTGGTCTACCAGGCTTTTAACTGCTTGCAGAGCTGTACCCATCTACCCATTTATTTTTGCAGGCACTGGCCTACCCATTTATTTTTGCAGGCACCGGTCTACTCATTTGTTTTTGGAGGCACCGGTCTACCACCAAACTGCCTTTTACCACTGATCAGCTGTAGGGCGGCCCTTTGAAGCCCCGCGGCAAGAGTTTAAACAGTTTTTTTCCTTATAGCCCATCAGCTGGGACTCAGGAGGCAGCAATAGATTGGGGGTGGGGCCAAATAAAAGGTAAGAATAACGTGGGGGGGGCGGGGGCCCCAGAACCGGTTTGGTGATGTCATATCGTCACCGCTACCGGCTTGGCGGAACCGGGCGGAACCAGGAGGAACTCACCATTGCTTTTGGTGATTGCTTGACAAGTCCCTGCAGTTTTCTTGGCAAGATGCCAGAAGTGATTTGCCATTGCCTGCTTCCTAGATCTGAAACAGAATGGCTGCCCCCAAAATCACCCAACTGGCTTTGTGTTGTTAGAAGGAAAATCCATCTGGTTCAGTTCCAAGCTGGGAGAAAGACCCTAGAAACAACATGCAGGCTGATTGGAAAGAAAGGTTTATTGATGAAGCAGGGTTCTGGGCAGTGGTGAAATCTGAACCAGTTTGCTACCGGTTGGCTGGCCGTGCATGCCAGCGAACAGCGAAACCCACGCTGCACTTGCGCATGCACAGTACGTGCCAAAAGGAGGCTTGGAAAGGTAAGTAGAACAGCAAGGGGGGGATCAGCTGTGCCGCGCGATTTAGCTTTGCTAGAAAGCAGGATTTCCTGCTTTCTAGCAAAGCTGAACCCCGCGGCACAGCTGATCATCGGAAATACCAGTCCGACCAAATCGGTAGATTTTTAAACTCAAGACCCTACTGTTCCGACAGGCGGGGCTATCTAATCGAATGATTTTAAATTGGGTTTTAACTTTGGGTTTTAAAATTCAGCCAAAACTATTTAATGATTTTAATTAATTTTAACTATGATATTGTATATTTATGTTTTTAATTTTGGCTGTACACTGCCCCGAGCCCTTCGGGAGGAGGGCGGTATATAAATAATAATACTAATAATACTAATAATAATACTAATAATACTAATACTAATAATAATAATAATAATAATAATAATAATAATAATAATAATAATATTGAACTACCAGTTCAACCAAACCCGTAGCTTTTTTTACTACCGGTTCGCCCGAACTGGAGTGAACCGGTAGCATTTCATCCCTGGTTCTGGGGCAGCTGACCAATTGGTTTGATGAGTACATGGATTTTTATCAGGTTCAGAGATGCTGCTGGGGGAGGGGTTGTGCAACGTCTGAAATGCCCTTGGGAGATTGTGCAATGTAGTGAGCTCTGTGTCTTCTGCTAAATGGTAGTGGGTTAATCTTATTACAGTAGGACCTCTGGTCACGAACGCTTCTGACCATGACCAAATTGGGTTCCCACCAAAAAATTCACAAAATTTTTGAATCTGGTCGCAAACACATATTCGGGTGGCAATCAAATACGGCCACAGCCGATTTCCCCTTCTGTGCCGATTCCCCTTCCATGCCATTTTTTTTTTGTAAGCGCATGTGCTTCTGGTCTCGACCAAATCAGGTTGCAATCGAAGTTACGGTTGTGACCAGAGGTTCTACTGTATGTCCTAAATGGTCATATCCTGTTCTTAGAATTTGGGTGGAGGAGAATGTAAATTTTTAATCCCATCGCTGGAGGTGAAGGTCTTTTGTTTCAATCTTTCTTAATTGGTGCAAAATATCTGCTGGGTGCTATTAAGAAAGACTGAGTTTGCTTCCCGTCTTTAAGAGTATGTTTCTCCATTTCTCCTTTAGGGAAATATAATATTCTGGCTTTCTCTGTTAGGAAAATATAATATTCTGCCTTTTTAATATTTCCCAAAATATTTAATATTTCCCAAAATATTCCATTCTTCTATGAGGGGGAGGGGGCTTCCCACAGTGTCTAAAGCGGGACTAGAACTCAATCTCCTGGTTTCTAACCTTGTTTTAACCCCTGTACTGAACTAGCTCTTTTAATTAGAATTAAGTATGTGCAAAATCTATTTTTTCTGGGAATGGAACATTGTAGAAAAACCTGAAACTTTCTACCTTTTCTCTAGACCTTGCCAATCCAGCTATTCTGATCCAAAATAAAGGCTAATTTCCCAGAAACCTATACACTAGAAGTAGTTGATGAAACACGGGATTGTTTCAGCAGTGGAATCCATGTGAGATATCATGAATTGCTTCCAAATCAAAGATTAGCTTCAGGAAATCACTGATCCAGGTTGGCATGGAATGGAGAAGTAATAGAATGTGTTGCAATTCTCTGGAACGTTCCATTCTCAAACAGAATGTGTATCCCTATTTAACATATACATGCCGCACTGAAGATTGTCTGATCATTGTGCTATTCTCATGACATGATATTAAACAGTCACTTTTCTGTGTTTTGAATACTAAACCCCTTATAGAACTGAGATCCAAAATGGGACTAATATAAGGAGTAGTTGTTAAGTGGGGGTGTTGGAATATACAGTGCTCATGTATTTTGTGCAACAACTTCAGCCGTGATGGCAAACCTGTGGCACGCATGGCAGAGGTGGCACACAAAGCCCTCTCAGTGGGCACGCATGCCATCGCCAGCTGCTCTTCCGGGTTCCGTTGCATGCATTCGCACTGGCCAGCTGGTTTTCATGCATGCGCGTGCCAGAATCCGAAAGAGACCAGCTAGCCAGCACACGACAGAACCTGGAAGAGAGCAGCTGGTTGGCGCACACCTGTGTGATGTAACCCGGAAGTGCAGCTGGCTGCCGCACGCATGCACACCGGCCAACTACTCTCTTCTAGGTTCCGGCGTTCTGGCGTGCGTGTGCTCCAGTTTCGGCACTCAATGCCAAAAAGGTTAACCGTTACTGAACTACAGCAATATTAATTAGAGACAATAGATGGCAGTGCTTATAAATTTATAGCTCCATCTATGGTATACTAGTCTATGTGTTTTCTCTGAATAAAGTTTCCTGCTTCCTTGTTGCAGTTAAGCAGAAAAGCACATGGGGAGTGTGCATTATCTGTTCTGAAGGGCTATATACAGAATTTCTAACAGCTTCTTATCTTTTAATTAATTTACAAGAAGCCAAGAGACCTAAATTCTAATGATAGTATTAAAGTTAATTGAACTTAAAAGGTGTGTCTGTGTGCATAAACAAACAAACATACATACATACAAGCAGGCAGTTTTTAACACAGGCTAAGAACTTGAATAGCTCTGAATAGCCTATGTTCTCAAAGGCTCAAAAAATCCTCTTGACATATCTGTGGATCCCAGCAGGCATGATTAAAATTCCCAGAAGATCCTTACCTTTTCTATCTGGAGAAGATAAAGATCCAGGAAATCCTCTGGCTGACGCAGGGCCAAATCTTGGCTGTGTTTCTCTGACTCTTCCTTTATAAGTGACATCCCTGTCTGGACCGATGCTTGTATCTTCTGATGAGGCCCTGGGAGATGTTTCACTAGCCATGGAAACAATTCATAGAACTACAAGAGAAGTAAAAACAAAATCCTATCAGCTCCCTGATGAATTAGGTAATGCAGGTAGTCCTCGAATTACAACAGTTCATTTAGTGACCATTCAAAGCTAGAATGGCACTGAAAAAAGTGGCATGATCATTTTCCACACGTACAACCATTGCAGCATCGCCCATGGTCTCGTGATCAAAATTCAGACGCTTGGCAACTGACTCATACTTATGACTGTTGCAGTATCCTGGAGTCATGTGATCCCCTTTTGCGACCTTCCGACAAGCAAAGTTAATGCTTGGGGAAGCCAGATTCACTGAATAACTGTGTTACCAACTTAACAACTGCAGCGACTCACTTAACAACTTTGGCAAGAAAGGCAGCAACATGGGGCAAAATTCGCTTAACAACTGTTTCACTTAGCAACAGAAATTTTGGACTCAATGGTGGTCGTAAGTCAAGGGCTACCTGTATGAGGGCTTCCAGACCTGGGCTGCATAACAAAGACAACTACTAGAGGTCAGCAAAACATTCTTTTTTTTTAATTATTTTATCTTACACATCCAACAAACATTAAATCTATAGCGGTCTACATCCCAACGCGAAAAGGAAATAAACTTGTCCCATTACATATATAGGGTAACGTACAAAAGTCTATTACATATACCAATTGACATGCTTATCCAATATCTCTATTCATAGCTCGATTTGACATCCAATTATACCATTGACTCCAAGATATATAGTAATCTATGTCCCCCCGTCCTTTCAGTAACATAGTAAGCCGATCTGATTCCGCACAATTCATTATTTTCTGAATTACTACTTGTTCGGGTGGGCTAACATCCATCTTCCAGTATTGAGCCCATGCCAATCTTGCAGCTGTTGTTATATGCAGCAGCAGGTACCATGCCGTTCTATTAACATTTTCGGGTCTTATCCCTAATAAAAATACCTCAGGACGCAATTGTATATGCTGCCCCAACATTTCATTGAGCCACTTCAGACTATTCTTCCAAAATTTCATTGCCTCCCGGCAGGTCCACCATTGGTGGAAATATGTGCCTTCTTTAACGCCACATTTCCAACAGACTGAGGGTGTTCCAGGGAACATTTTTGCGAGTCTGGCCAGCGGTAAATGCCATCGGTATGCCATTTTATATATATATTCTTTATATCCTATTGACCGGATTAATTTCATATTCTTAGTCCAAATTTTGCTCCACCTCTCAGGCTCTATTGAATAACCTAGATTCTTCTCCCAGGCATGAACCGAATTCTTCGCACCTTTCTCACCTACCTCCATAGCCATAAAGAATTTATAACATTTAGATAACACCTTTTCATCCACCCCCAATAGTATTCTATCCAAAATCTGCACCTCTCGGCTAATCCCAAATCTCTGTCTATCTCTCATATACTTACTACTAATTTGCATGTACATCCACCAATCTAGGTTCACTCCTTGTTCCTGAAGTAACAATTTAGTTTTTAACTTCCCATTCGTATCTAATATTTCTTTGTAAATCAATTTTTTCTCTGGATTATACAGACTCTGATAGATCACAGCTTCCACAGGTGAAACCCAGAGTGGTAGCTTATTATAATATGTTTTCCTAATTTCCATCCAACTCTCAATCAGGACTCCTCGTGAAGAGGTTAAACTTCAGGTAAATGAGAATTCTTTGGTTCAGGTAAATGAGAATTCTTTGGTCAAATCCCAAAGCCTCAATATATAGGCCTGAAACTTTGGTCAAGGTTAAATATTTGCTTTACGCCAGTAAGGAGTTGCTGAGATGACAGAGAGTATTTTTATCTGAAAAGAGCAGACTGACCCAGACAGATGCATCCTGTTGCTGACTTCTGCATTTAACCCCAAATGTCATATATAACATGTGTTATGTATAATTATACCCCAATATATTTGTGTTATTTCCTCTTTCCTGTTATCTATTGCTAAATGTCTGGACTAGACATCTTTCGTTTCCTCTAAGACCAAATATGTCTTAATGCACCCTCGACAAATATCTACGTAGTCTAACAGTATATAAGCAACACCTCTGTACACCCTTTGGGGTTCAGACAATTTGCTGTGTTAACTGCTGTTTGAACCTTATGCATAATAAACCTTTCCTGCATTGAAGTGCTTGGTCTGGTCCCGTGATTTTCCTACAACAGATGGCGACTCCGCCGGGACAATAGACTGAGGCAATATTTTGCTGAGGGCCGTTCAACCCTTCAGGCCCTCGGGGCAGCCGCTCCCGAAAATCCTCCAGGGCCCACGGGAGTTCCAGACTTCCGGGAGGCGGCAGCGACTTCCCTGTGAGGCTGACGGTGCTGTGAGCGAGTCCAAGAACCCTGCGGTGTAGGAAAGGAGGTGTGAGTGGTTCCTGGCCAGGACGTGTGAAATGAAGACACCTCAGGCGAGTATATGTAAGAGTTTGTTACCTGTCTCATTTGAAGACAGAAGAGGGGACCTGATCACTCCCCTGGACTCAGGACGGCTGTCCTAAGGAAGTCCTTGTGAGGTAATTGTGTGGGTTGGTTAAGTCATCGCATTTCTCTTCAGTGGCCGTGAGTTCCGGGGCTGAGAGTCGGTGACAATGTGTTAGGATGGGGGGGAATACCCAGAGCGTGCCCAACACACCGTTGGCATGCATGTTGAAAGGTTTTGACAGCTATTTTAAGAACCCCTCATATCCCAAAATGAAAAAAGAACGTCTGAAGTATTTGTGCACCACTGTGTGGCCTAACATGGGAACAGGGTGGCCCCCAGAGGGTTCGTTTAAGGAAGAGGTAGCAGATGACCTGTGGGGTATCATAGCAAAAGATCAAGAAAAATACCCAGATCAGTTTCCATATATTGACCAGTGGGTAAATGCGTTGACAGAACAGGCAGAGGATTTGTTACAATGCCAGGCAGAAATGGTGAGACTCTGTGTTGCTAGACCAAAGATGAAATGTTGCAGGAAGAGTGTTATGAAGGAAGGGAAAAGTAAATACATGAACACACCGCGTCGGATGCGAAAGATTTTAGTTGGGGATGAGGAAGAATGTTTTCCCACTGTGCCGCCGTTACCGCCATATCAGCCGCCCGCTCAGGGGGCTGCTTATCAGCCACCCGCCGCCGGAGGGGCTGGTGCAGGGGGAGACATGCAGGATGTTGTACGCCCGAAGGTAAAAACAAGCCCGTCGGTGGAGGAAAGTGATCAGGCGGAAGGAGAAGTGGCTCGGGGAGCTGTTGGGGGTGTGGTAGAAGGAGTACAGACCCGCGCAGCAAAGGCTGCTGCTTTAGCGGAGGCAGAGGCAAGGGCTAGAGTTGCTGAGGCAGAATTGGTGGCTCCCTTGAGGCAGATCGATCAGCCGGTTGCGAATGCCCAAGGTGAGGTGGCGATACATCCTATGTTTCAATATGTACCATTCTCCACTACTGATTTGTTAAATTGGAAACAACATTATGGACCCCTCTCTGCTAAACCTACTGAGATGGCGGATCTTTTTCAAACCATTATGCAAACCCATAATCCTACGTGGAATGATATACAACAATTATTGAATGTCTTACTAACCCCTGAGGAAAAGGAAAAGTGGAAGTTGGCCATGAGGAAGGGAGTCAGGGAAGCGTTCCGAGATGATGCCGACTTTGCTAGGGAGTTACCATTACGAGTGCCAGAGGTGGATCCAGGGTGGAACCCTCGGGTGCCCGATGATTTGACTCGTTTGACGGAGTACAGGAATGCGGTAGTAAGGGCTTTGAGAGTGGCAGGAAGACCCCCTCGTTAATAACACAGGGGGCTGATGAGAGTCCTGAGAGCTTCTTGCAGAGGTTGGTCGAGGCCTATGAGCTGTATACACAGGTGGACCCTAGGTTGCCAGAGAATGTAAGGATTTTGAATGAAAGATTTATAGCCCAGAGTTATGATGATATTAGAAGGAAATTGCAGAAACAGGAAGGAGCTTTAGGGAAGAATACGAGTGAGTTGTTGGAGATAGCAAGGAAAGTGTATGTTAATAGAGACAAGGTGGAGAAAAAGGAAAAGGAGGAGCAGGCTAGAGTTAAAATGCAGAAGAAGGCCGAGTTGTTAGCGGTGGCTTTGCAAGGAGGAGTGTCCTTGGGACCAAACCAGTGTGCCTATTGTAAAGGTGAGGGACACTGGCAGAGAGAATGTCCAAGGCATATGATGAGAGGTAGGGGTGAAGCCAGGACCTTCTGGAGAGGAGGTGGAAGGGTACAGTCACCTGAAAGGAACCGAGGAAGTCAAGGAGATGGTCAGTTAATGGGAAGAGGTGGATTTCGTGGACGGCGGGGTAATAGGGGAATGAATAGAGGTTTCGGAAATCCCAATAGGCTTTGAGAAATACCAGAGACTGTGGGGTTGGCCGACACAGATTGGATGGACTGACGGGGACCAGGCTTGGAGGAGGCCCCATCCGAGCCATTGGTTACAGTGGATGTTGGGGGCCAACAGACAACCTTTTTGATAGATACAGGAGCAGGAAGGTCAGTTGTAAATAGACCAATAGCAGCGCCTGGACCTTATACAGTTCAGGTTCAGGGAGTGTCGGGAACTGTTTTGGGGCATCCAGTTTTGAGACCTGTATCGTGTGATTTTAAAGGAACCAAAATAGAGCATGAGTTCCTCTATATTCCTGAGTGTCCGCTCCCGTTACTGGGCAGGGATCTGCTTAGTAAATTAGGAGCAACCATTTCTTTCGATGCAGGGAAACAGAGAGTGACAGTCAGGCACCCTCCGGAGGAGATGTGGAGATTGATGGTAGTGAGACAAATCAAGGAAGAGATTAAAGATGATGCATGGCAAGAGTTTGATGTACCAGGATTGTGGGCTGAAGATAATCCTCCCGGATTTACAGCTCATCATCTTCCGGTAGTGGTGGAATTGAAATCGGGTGCTGTTCCCATACGTATAGGTCAGCGACTTGTGTCTAGGGAGGCAGTTTGCGCTGTATATGACAGCATTCAGAGATATCTTGAGGCAGGAGTGTTGGTGCCTATTCAATCCCCATGGAACACCCCAATAATTCCAATCAAGAAGGCTGACGGCTCCTTTAGGCCGGTACAAGATTTGCGCCCTGTAAACCGCCTGACAGTGACCTTGCACCCCGCTGTGTCAAACCCCTATACCCTACTTAGTTTAATTCCGCCCCGAGCTGCTTGGTTTTCCGTCATAGACTTGAAAGATGCTTTCTTTACGATACCTATTCATCCGGTTAGTCAGCCTCTGTTTGCATTTGAGTGGGAACACCCAAGAAATGGAACTAAATCTCAATATACATGGACTAGGCTTCCTCAAGGATTTAAAAACTCTCCTACCTTGTTTGGAACAGCTTTAGCCAAAGATTTGCAATACTATGTGCCATGCCAACAGGGAGATACTATCTTGCAGTATGTAGATGATGTGCTTGTAACAGGTCAGGATGAAGATACTTGTTGGGAAAACACCAAGGCATTACTAGATCTGCTGTTGGAATGTGGATACAGAGTTTCCCGGAAAAAGGCCCAGCTGGTGCAACGGCATGTGAGGTATTTAAGGTACGATATTGAACGAGGACAAAGAGCGCTGGGGCCAGAAAGAAAACAAGCAATTTTGGCTCTAGCAGAGCCAAAAACAAAGAGACAGCTGCGAAGCTTCCTGGGATTAGCAAGCTTTTGTCGGATTTGGATTCCAAATTTTGCTTTAATGGCCGCCCCTTTGTATGTTGCAACAAGGGGGGCGAACATTGAGCCGTTGGAATGGGGAGGGGAACAAAAGAAAGCATTCCAAGACATTAAGGAAGCTTTGACACAAGCTCCTGCATTAGCTTTGCCAAATTTGCAAAAGCCTTTCAATTTATATGTAGATACTAACAAGAATATCGCTTTGGGGGTATTGACCCAGCCGCTTGGGAGCTGGCAGCAACCAGTGGCTTATCTTTCTAAACAACTAGATGGAGTTGCAAAGGGCTGGCCTCATTGTCTCAAAGTGTTAGCTGCTATTGCGGAATTAATACAAGATTGCAATAAGCTTACTTTTTCTTGTCCCATAAATGTGCACACTCCTCATGCAGTGCAATCAGTGTTAGATGCAAAAGGACATCTGTGGATAAGTGGACAACGTTTAGCAAAGTATCAAGCTATAATGATTGAGAACCCTCAGGTGCAACTAGTTGTTTCAAATAGATTGAATCCGGCTACTCTATTACCTACAGAGTCAGAACCAGTGCATGATTGCTTGCAGGTGCTTGAGAAAGTGTACGCTAGTCGAGCTGATTTAACTGATATCCCTTTGCCGGACGCCCAGCTTAACTGGTATATGGATGGATCTAGCTACATAGTAGAAGGAAATAGGGTGTCTGGATATGCAATAGTGGATGATGAAAGAGTAGTAGAAAGTGGCCCTTTAGGAAAAGGACATAGTGCGCAAGTAGCTGAGCTGTGGGCACTAATAAGAGCATTGGAACGGGCATCGGATGAAACATTAAATGTGTGGACTGACAGCAAGTATGCTTTTCTAACTTTGCATGCTCACGGAGCAGTGTATAAAGAGAGAGGATTTAGAGATTCAGCTGGAAAATACATTTTGCATGGGCATTTGATAAGTCGTTTACTTGATGCTGTACAGAGACCAAAGAAAGTGGCAGTGATGCATTGTAGAGGACACCAAAGAGGAGATGATAGAATAACTATGGGAAATAGGGCGGCTGACTTAGAAGCAAGGGAAGCTGCCAAGCGCCATGGGCCAACCCCCGACTTATCAATATGTGTGGCTATGGACATGGGAGTGATACCACCTGAAATAAAACCTACCTATACCCAGCAAGAGAGTGTAAAAGCAGTAACGGATTTACAGGCTACAGTGGAGAGTGGATGGTATGTGCTGCCAGACCAGAGAGTGTATGTGCCGTCGTCTGTATCCTGGACTCTGGCGCAATTAGCCCATGGAACTGCTCATATGGGAAAAACAGCTTTGGAAGCAGCTTTAAAAAGAGATTATTACATTGATGGCCTAGCAGGCATTGCTGCGGGGGTGGTGGCCAGGTGCATCACTTGTGCAAAAGTTAATCCTAGACAAGGACCCTTATTGCCCCCCGGAGCAATACCATGTGCATACATTCCTATGGATTACATCATGATTGATTTCACTGATATGCCGAGATGTGGACTGTTTAAAGCTATGTTGGTTATTGTGGATATGTATACTGGATGGCCGGAGGCATTTCCTACTAAAACTAAACAGGCGAGGGAAGTGGCAAGGCTATTACTTAAAGAGATTATACCCAGGTTCGGGATGCCTACCAATATTTCCTCTGATAATGGTCCTGAGTTTGTTCATCATGTTAATCAGGCAGTAACTCAAGCTGTGGGGATTCGGTGGCGGTTTCACAGTTCTTTTCATCCACAATCAGGAGGCGCTATAGAGAGATTGAACAGAACCCTGAAAGAAAGAATTACTAAGATTTGTACTGAAAGTCATTTGAAATGGCCTGATGCTTTACCGCTAGCTTTGTATGCAATTCGAAGCTCTCCAAGGGGACAACACAAGTTGTCTCCCTATGAATTGATGTTTGGGCGACCTCCCAACCTTTTGAGGCGACACCTAGCGGGATGGCCGGATTTGGGTCATAAGGGGGGTGTTTGGAATATGGAAATGGTGCAAGAACTAAGCAAACAGGTTGAAAAATTACAACAATATGTGATGGAACAGGTACCCCCTAGACTGGTAACTCACTGTCATCCCTTTAAACCCGGAGATCGAGTGTGGGTTAAACATTGGAAGAAAGAACAGCTAGAAGGGAGATGGAAGGGACCTTTTACCGTTGTCATGTCTTCCCCACTTGCTGTTAAGATTGCAGAGTCCAAATCATGGATCCATTGGACACGAGTCAAAGCGGCAGCAGACAAAAGTTGGAGAGTGTCCATCGACTCAAAGAATCCAACCAAGCTTACTTTTAGACGCTACTAAATGATGTATGATGTTTTGCATATGTATATAGGTTATTCGAATATTGTATCCAGGTATATCTGAGTGGCTGAAAGAAGACAGAACGTCTTGCCCTGCCGAAGCACACCGGAAGCTGCTTCCCAGCGCACGGCCGAAGATTGGCAGCACTTCATGTGGGAGACTTGGATGTGGGGATTGTGGATCGTTGCTGTTTTATTATTTGTTCCTTTTATATTCTATCAATATAGACTGCGCTTGTGTGGAGAAACCCTTAATCCGCCGGTCCGTTTGCCTCACTCTGTTCTCTTCGCCCAGTCTATTTCTCCGCCAGAGCTGATCACGTGGCAGGAATTTCTCAAGGAAGGAAGAAACCCTTGCTAAGTCACACCGGAAGCTGACTTTCTACGCACGGGGGAAGATTGGATGAAGAAATTTTTATTCCTTTCTTTACTGTGTATTCACTTTCTTTTGATGATTATATGTGTTGGTTCTGCCATTGTAAGTGCGGATGCTGTTGCTGTGCACATTGTATTGATTGTGTTATTTGTATACATTGTAATGACAAGTGTGATATAGTGGTCATAGAAGACGTGCTCTTGCACTATTTAGTAATTTGTGTAGGGAAACCTTCTTATTACACTCTTAAATCTAGCCCTACAATACAGGCTGTATTGAGGGACGCCAGAAGGGTGGAATTAGAACATCAGGAAGCAGATAAGTATGCTTATAAAATATGGAGTTGGACTAAGTATGGTTGGAAGGTTTGGGGTTGAATGGGTATGGATGAGCCTATTGCTAATAGGAGTTCAGAGCAATTCGGTATGTGTTAGTAACTCGGGTTTGTGGAGTAATCCGGAAGAACAACCACGCATAATCAAATCATATGATATTGGCAGCGGGGCTTGCGATGGAACACCACCCATTGCATTCACCCCTGATTGCTGGAATGGTGTTCTACCGCATCCCTGTACGACTCCTAGGATATTTGATAAGATAGCGATGATTACTTGTCAAGCTCGAGGTTACTCAAATCCAAAAGTATGTCAGTATGTGGGTTATATCTTGCGGAAAGGAATTTGTGCTTCCGCCCCTTTCAAAGGGGGGGCTTCCTCCTTAACCCTAGACTGTGGACCCCCTAGATATTGGGGCTGGGAACGTGTCCTATCCCTATTCAATTAAAACCTGGATGGCAAGGAACATGTATACTGAAAATAGAACCTTTTGAATTCGGAGCAACGAGGTCAAGGCAGGTAAAGGGGAAAACGAGGAAAACCAGGGGACTAGAGGAACGGTTAGGGAGAGGACCATGTGTGCCGTGTCTCAGTGAAGATGGCACAGCTATCCGAATGACATCAGGGATACCAAACTCCTGTGAATGGTTTGACCTAACCACGTGTATTTTTGGCTCCGATCGCCCAATGGTTGTGTACCGTTGTAATGGGACAGAAGGGGTACTCTGTTATGACCCAAGACGGAGAGGTATGTCATTAGAGGAAGTGCTCAAAAACTGAGGTAAGAGGACAACCACCACCTTAACACCCGCATTGCGCACACGACCAGCCTCACTTAGTACGGCTGCAGGGGTTTCAGTAATAGCATCACCGGTAGTAAAACCACGGGGTACAACAAAGACCATAGATAGGGAACAATGTAGCCCTTGCATAAAAACTACAATCCAGGGCACCTTAATCTCCAATACCCTGGTATACCATACCTACAAGCCTGACGAATGTACACCATATACTCCGCCCACTTGATGTTTCGTAAAATATGCTGGCGGTTTGCCCCTCTCCCACCATAGGTGGGCATGCCACCCCTGTTGGAGATCATGACCTTCGATTGCTAACAGACGTCTCCTTTGTAGTGTAATCCACTCACGGATCCAAACCAAAACCGCCGAGTTATAGTAATACTTCCAATTTGGGACCCCCAACCCGCCTTGTTCTTTCGGTTTCTGCATCGTTTTCAACTTAATTCAAGGCTTCTTGCCCTGCCAAATAAATCTATTTATAGCCCTGTCCAGGTTCCTAAAAAAGGTTTTATCTAGTCTAACTGGGGCTGTTTGAAAGAGAAATACCATTCTGGGCACTACGTGGGTCTTAATTAAGGCTATCCGTCCCGTTAATGACAATTGTATCTTGCCCCATTTCTCCAAATCTTGGTCTAGTTGCTCAGTTAATTTTAGACAGTTATCCGCCTTTATTGAGGAGCATCTATCAGACAGCCAAATCCCTAAATATTTGACTTTACAAACTACCTGGAGGCCCAAAGTGTTTTGTAATTCTAATTTTTGTATTTCCGTCATGTTTTTAACTATAATATTTGTTTTTTTCCTATTTATTTGTAATCCAGCCACTCACCAAATTTCTGTATTATGTCAATAAGTCGCCCTCCAGAGGTTAATGGCTCTTCCAGAAAAAAGACCAGGTCAGCAAAACGTCAAAACATTCTTGTAGTGGTCCTAACTTTTTAATCCAGTACTGCATTGGATATTGAATGGTATAAGTAACAAAAGAACATTTCTGGGAAGGCAAGGCGTTTTGAAAGTAATGTCACACTAACTCCTGTTGTAGTTACATCTACGTCTTATTAGTCTAACTCCGGTGATTTGGAAGTAGACTGCAGTATTTGTGTTTTTGTGTCTTGTGTTTTTAAATTGGCTGTACACCGCCCTGAGTCCTTCGGGAGAAGGGCGGTATAGAAATAAAATTATTATTATTATTATTATTATTATTATTATTATTATTATTATTATTATTATTACTGCAGGCTCCTTCTGTTGACTGCTGGCTGCCTGCAATATGGCAGTTCAAATCTCACCAGGCTCAAGGTTGACTCAGCCTTCCATCCTTTCTGAGGTGGGTAAAATGAGGATCCAGATTGTTGGGGGCAAGAGGCTGACTCTGTGAACCGCTTATGGAGGTCTGTAAAGCACTGTGAAACGGTATATAAGTCTAAATGCTATTGCTATAACAGGATTAACCCACCACCATTAGAATAGCAAAGGACACAAATCTCACTACATTGCACAACCCCCTAGGAGCATTTCAGACATTGCACAACCCCCTAGCACCTCTCAGAACCCTATAAAAATCCATGTACTCATCAAACCAATTTATTTCCAGCGCCTTTCTCCTGGCTTGGAACCAGACTGGATTTTTCTTCCAACACTCCCTTCTGAAACTCTGCTTTATGTCTTGTTAGAACTGTTTCTTTGTTTGTTAGATTTCTGGAAGCAGGTGAGGAAAGCTTCGTGAGTTGACGCTGCTCTTTCTATGCTCTTTTCTTCCAGGAGTGTAAGTGGACATCCGTAGCAGTCCCTCCTCTCATTTTTCTCACCATCCAGCCATCCAATCAACCAACCAACCAACCAACCAACCAACCAACCAACCAACCAACCAACCATCTATCCATCCATCCATCCATCCACCCAACCATCCAACCATCCATCCAAAGAACCAAAAAAACCAAGCAACTAACCACCCACCCACCCACCCACCCATCCATCAATCCATCCATCCAACCACCCACCTACCCACCCACCCAGCCACCCATCCAACCAACCAACCAACCAACCAACCAACCAACCAACCATCTATCCATCCAACCATCCATCCAAAGAACCAAAAAAACCAAGCAACTAACCACCCACCCACCCACCCACCCACCCATCCATCAATCCATCCATCCAACCACCCACCTACCCACCCACCCAGCCACCCATCCAACCAACCAACCAACCAACCAACCAACCAACCAACCAACCAACCAGAGGTGGACCTCAAATCTTCCAGTTTTACTTCCATAGAGTATCAGAAGGTGAATTTCAACTTGCTCTCCTTGAGGTTCAACCCTAGTACAATGCCTTAACCTTCTATCACATTTGCCCAGTCACAAAACAGAACATTTCCTATGTGGTTTCTAAATATTCTTTTACTATATCAAATGTTCAGTGGAAAGGAGGAGAGGCCTCTGAAAAGCTGTTCCAAATCTCTGGCTGACACGTTAAGTGATCTACGACCGTGAACTCTCCTTATATTACAGATGAAAAATAACCAATTCATAAAATAAACAATTTAATTGTTTAGGAACAATTTAACTTTGGAAGGCAATGTGGAGCTAACATTGGGCATTTTGCCTCCAAGAGCAGATGATAGTGTTAGCTTTAAAACTGGAATTAGTTCGTGTATCTGCGTAAATTAAAACTTTGGTCTATTTGCCTAGATGTAAGACCACTTTTGTACAGTGGTCTTCGGAATACTAATAAGAGACTTAGAAAGTTCTAAGGGACTCAATAAGAAACTGATTACTCACCAATAAGAAAGTGGAACCTCCAAATTTGCTATAATTATTAACGTATTCTAATATCATCTGGAACTTTGCGTCTTCAGGGGGTAACCGGAATCCAAAACTCAAAAGACAAATCATATTACAGACTGAATTATTGATGGATGGTATAGGATCAATTGGCTGCCCTGTAAATGAAATTATACATTATCATGTTAACAACACGCCAGCTTGGAGGAGCAAGACTTCATGATGAACTGAGAGAGAGAGTTAGAAATAGGATTTAATTGTTAAGGGATGGGAATAAAGCTGGTTCTTTTTGTCAGTTTGGGGCTTGGCATCACAGTACTGATTCGAACTGCTGAACTGTCGACCTTTTGACCGACAAGCTCAGCATCTTAGCCACTGAGCCACCATGTCCCATTTTCGACATAGTTCAAATCCCTAGTGCCGCATAACGGGTTGAGCTCCCGTTTACTTGTCCCAGCTTCTGCCAATCTAGCAGTTCGAAAGCAGGTAAAAAATGCAAGTAGAAAAATAGGGACCACTTTTGGTGGGAAGGTAACAGCGTTCCATGCGCCTTTGGCATTTAGTCATGCCGACCACGTGACTACAGCAATGTCTTCAGACAGCACTGGCTCTTCGGCTTTGAAACGGAGATGAGCACCGCCCCCTAGAGTCAGGAATGACTAGCACATATGTGCGAGGGGAACCTTTACCTTTATCACAATACTGGCCAAATGAGGTTGTTGAGATTTGTCCTCTTTGGGGAGGGTTTGCAGGTTTGGATGGGGAGGAACTATTTCCAACTCAATCACATCAAGTCTGACTGGCTGCGGATGTTAGGGCCACTTAGATCTAGAGATACACTGTCTTTACCTTGGGTGGAGTAGCACTTCCCTGGGCAAGAATAGGGTGTAAATGGGGGCTCTTCCTGGACATCCAGGACACCCAAGGAACAGGTAGCAACTGTCTCCTGAAAGGTCATTGCAAAGCTTCAACTGGTGTTCTGGTTGCAACTTTTCTTAGAACAGGAGGTCCTTCTAATAGTCATCTATACTCTAGTCATCTCACACCTTGATTACTGCAAGGTATTCTGTGTGGGGCTGCCCTTGAACCCCACCCAGAAGCTTCAGTTGGTCCACAATTTAGCTACACAGTCAGTTATGAACATACCTCAGTACGCCCATAAACACCTCTGTTGGCAAACTGAACTATCCATTTGCTTCCAGGTATGATTCAGGGTGCTGGATATAACCTATAAAGCAGGGGTGAAATGATTCCAGTTCGGACCGGATCGCCTGATCCAGTAGCGATGGCGGCAGGTGGTTTGAAGAACCAGTAGCAAAAATCCCTGTGCCCCCCCCCCATGCTCAGCTGAGTCGCACGATCATCAGAGGCTTTTTTTTTTTTTTACTTTTAAAAGCATTTTTTCTACAACCTCTTCCGACGACAAAATGCTTTTTTAAAAAAGCCTCTGATGATCGCGTGACTCAGCTGGGATCCTCAGAGGCTTTTCAAAGCATATTTTTCTGCAACTTCTTGGCTGAAGAGGTGGTAAAAAAAATGTTTTGAAAAGTCTCTGACGATCCCAGCTGAGTTGCCTGATCGGCAGAGAGGCTTTTCAAAGCATTAGAAAAAATGCTTTGAAAAGTTAAAAAAAAAAAAAAGTTGGCCATGCCCACCCAGTCACATTACCCCCCCAAGCCACACCCACAGAACCGGTAGTAACAAATTTTAGATTTCATCCCGCTATAAAGCCTTACATGGCATAGGGATTGGTTAGGTGAGGGAATGCATACCTCCTGGGTTTGTCTGCCAAGCCACTTCTATCCAGCAGGTTGGCATTGGGTTTTTGTGTTAAGCAGCACCATCTACTAGGACCCTGGAAATGTTCCTTCTTTGCACCTGCCTTCTAGAATGAGGTTCCCCGTAAAATCCGGGTAGGTCCTGTTCTTTTGGTGTTCCAGAAGGCTTTCAAGATCTATCCAGCTCTGGACTAAGTTGGTTGGAATTCTTTACTGAATGACCAAGACATGATTTGTTGATGTGAGCTGGATTCATGTTTCATATTTTTAGTGTGATTACAATTTTGCCGTTTTATTTCACTTTGTGAGCTACCCAAAGCTGATATGGGGACGGGTGATGCCTACCATTGAATGAATCAATGAATGAATTTAGCATTGGAAAACACAAAAAAACAGAAAAACGGAGTCATGCAATTTCTCCCCAATCTCCCATATCCTCAAAGTATTCCTACCCTTTGCACGTGCAAAAGTCTCCACCAACTGATGTGCCACCTGTTCTAGTTTACTCTCCGTGCCTGTCTTCCCCAGTCCCAACATGCGTAGAGCATTTATGGTAAAACGCCTCTGCTCTTTCCAGTTGTGTCCATTTGAAAATGAAATGCCTGAGGAATCAATGCAAGATTCACATTTTAAAAAAGCCCCATAAGCATGACTTACAAGTTCCACAAATAATTGCAGCATGCGAGGCAGCTGGATGGCTATCCGAAGCTTCTTGCAACCTTTTTGTTCTAAGTTTCCCTTGAACTCTTTCCCACATTCACTTGTACGCCTTGTCTGCTCTTTCCCAAAAAGGGTCTAGGACCGTGATGGCGAACCTATGGCACACGTGCCACAGGTGGCACACATAGCCATGTCAATGGACACACCAGCTCAGTTCTGGCACGCATGCTGGCCAGCTGATTTTCGGGCCTTCTGGGCCCACCAGAAGTAGGGAAACAGGCTGTTTCCTGTCTCTGGAGGGCCTGGGAGGGAGGAGGCCCTTTTTTCTTTCTCACCTGGCTCCAGATCCTCTCTATGCACCTGGGGAGGCAGAAAACAGCCTTCCCCACCCCCTTGGGGGCCCTCCAGAGACCTGAAACGGCCCGTTTCCCAACTTCCGGTTGGACAGGAAGTAATGTTTTTTGCTGTCCCCAGCCTCCAGAGACCCCTAGAGAAGCCTACCGGGCCATCGCGTGCTAGAAGTGGGGGGGGGAGAGGGAGTCGCGTGCACATGCGTGGGGTGGGGCACATAGAATTATGGGTGTGGCCATGCAAATCTCCCCCGCTCCCCCCTCCTGGCATGCGATGGCAAAAAGGTTAGCTATCACTGATCTAGGACAACTCGCCATGACCAACTCACTATGGGACAACTCGCCATGGCCAACTGATTGTGGGCAGAGGTGGGTTTCAGCAGGTTCTGACCAGTTCTGGAAAACCGGTAGCTGAAATTTTGAGTAGTTCAGAGAACCGGTAGTAAAAATTCTGACTGGCCCCACCCCCATCTATTCTCCGCCTCTCGAGTCCCAGTTGTTCGGGAAGAAATGGGGATTTTGCAGTATCCTTCCCCCGGAGTGGGGTGGGAATGGAGATTTTACAGTATCCTTCCCCTACCACGCCCACCAAGCCACGCCCACCAAGCCATGCCACATCCACCAAGCCACACCCACAGAACCAGTAGTAAAAATTTTTGAAACCCACCACTGATCGCGGGACAAGTGTTACATTAATATCAAAGAAATGGTGGAATAGAATCATTAAAGAAAGGATGCCAAAGGAGGGACAAAGTGAAATGCAAATGACAAAAATTAAAATATTTTTAAAATTATTTTAAATCAGGGGTGTCAAACTCAAGGCCTCTGGGCCGGATCTGGCCCGTGGGGTGCTTAGATCTGGCCCATGGGGTCACCCTGAAAACAACGAAGGACCAGCCCACCGTGCCTCTGCGAGCAAAAACAGAGCTCAGGAGGGCTGCGGGAGGTCCATTTTCACTGGCAGTAAGTTGCGGGAGGCTGTTGCAGCCAAAAACGGAGCTCAGGAGCCCATCGCTGGCAGAGTTCTTGGGCCACCACAGATGCCCCCGACACGGGTGACTTTGAGCTGGCTCCACCCACCCTGACCATGCCTACCACACACCCCTGAGGTCAAACACAACCCTGATGTGGCCCTCAATGAAATCAAGTTTGACACCCTGTTTTAAACCATTAAATTGAATTGTTGAATTCTCCCGCAGCAAGTTGGCTGTAGCGAGTTGTCCCATTCTGTACTGAAGTGTCCTTTCTGTTATGGCCAAAAGAGAAGCACAAGGAAACAACAGGTAGATTGTATAAATACATGACAATAACTTAACTTCTATACGTTCTGCAAATGAATGTCTATAGTTTCAATGTTTTACGAGTTTTTTAAAATATGGTACAGGTAGTCCCCAACTTACGACTGGTCACTCAGTGATCATTCAAAGTAACAAACTACCTAAAAATGGGGATTTATGATCTGGAGCCAAAGCTATTATGTCCAGTGGTGGGTTGCCCCCAGTTCGGACCGGTTCGCAAGAACCGGTAGTAAAACCGGCAGGAGGCCCCGCCCACTGCCCCGGATGTCATCATTGGCAATCTGCTCAGAAGCAAGGTGCATGCACAAGCGAAGCAAATGCATGCACACGATCCCATTGTGAACCAGTAGTAAAGGTAAGTAGAACCTATCTCTAGGTTAGTCCCCCTCCCCCTCTTGTGGTCACATGACTCTACTTTGGGCACTTGGCAACAATGGTTCATTTCTAGCCATTTGCAGAGTCCTGTGGTCATGTGACTGCCTTTTATGATGGTTTTGCTGAAAACCAGAACTTACTTCTGCTTTTTGGCAAAACTACGACCATGATGTTTGCATAATGGTGCCTTCCGCCGTGCCCTTAAAACTTTCTTTTTTCAGCAAGCCGGGTTGGCTTAACATTTTTTTTAAACACATTTTTAATTTTTAATTGGTTTGTTATCTTAAATTGGGGCCAAATTAATATATATCCTTTTAATTGTTTTTTAATGTTTGGATTGTATGTTTTTATCTGGCTGTACACCGCTCTAAGTCCCTCGGGAGAAGGTGCGGTATATAAATTCAAAATAAAATAAATTAAATAAATAAATAATGACCACTGCAAAAATCATCATAATATTGGCTCGGTGGTGTTTTTATAAACATTATAATTTACAAAAATAACAGACAGGCTATATTATGGTCTAACCCGAGGACGTGTATAGAAAATAGACACTAGGATTGCATTTCTTTATTCTACACAAAACAAACTCCTGTCTTATTCTACTATCTTCATATTACTACAAGTTTAAATAAAAATAGAAATAGCTGTAATCTATAAATTCCTATATCTATGGTCTATTTAACAGAACAGAGTTGGAAGCTTTGCTGGCTGAGGAACTCTGGGAGTTGAAGTCTTAAAGTTGCCAAGGTTGGAGATCCCTATTCTAGTCCAACCACCTGCTCAGACAGGAACCCCTATACCTGTGATGGCAAACCTATGGCACGCATGCCACAAGTGGCACATGGAGTCACATCAGTGGGCACGTGAGCTCAGCTCCGGTGTGTGCAGCTGATTTTCGGGCCTTTCTAGGATCTTGGGGAGGGCGAAAATGGCCTTCCCCAACTCTGGAACTCGGCAGACAGACTGTTTCTGGCCTCCGGAGTGCCTCCGGAGTGGGGGAGGCCGTTTTTGCCCTCCCTAGGCTCCAAGAAAGACTCTGGAACCTGGGGAGAGGGAAAAACGGGCCTTCCGTTCCCACCGGAAGTCAGTAAACTGGCCGTTTCTGGCCTCTGGAGGGCCTCCGGAGGACGGAAACGGTCTGTTTGCGAGTTCCAGAGTTGGGGAAGGCTGTTTTTGCTCTCCCCAGGCTCCTAGAAAGCCTCTGGAGCCTGGGGAGGAAAAAAACAGGCCTACTGTGCCTACTGTCCCATCACATGCCAAAAGCAGGGGGAGCATGGGGGTGGCGGGGCACATAGAATTATGGGTGTGGGCACACACGTGCAATCCCCCCCGGCTCCCCCTGCTTTTGGCACGCGATGGCATGGTAGGCACGGTAGGCCTGTTTTTTTCTCTCCCCAGGCTCCAGGGGCTTTCTAGGAGCCTGGGGAGAGCAAAAACAGCCTTCCCCAACTCTGGAACTCGCAAACACTTCCTTGAGCCTCACCATGCTTGAAGTTAATATGGGGAACAAATAATATTCTTCTTGTCTTACGTTTCTTCAGTGAAATGACGATAAAATACCTTGGTCTTCAGAAGAACTTACCTTTACCTTTACATATTTTTAAAAGAAAAGATGAAAGGGGCCGATCAACAAAATCTTGCGAACGGTTGATCAGGCTTTCCTTCACTGCATGAAATCCAGAAATTACTACCACAGGTTGATGCCACAACCACACAGTGAAAATGTCTCCATATTGCTTGCTCAGCTGCCATTTGGGACAGAAAAAAGAGAAAACAGTTGGGACTTTATAGCAGGAAGATGAACCTTCATCACTTTTATATGACAGGAACTAGAATTAGTATCCCATTTCCCATGTGACCCCCACCCCGACCCCCCACCCCATCTATTTCTGGAGCTGGTCTGGCCTAACCTCCCTTTTTAATTGTTTTTAAATTGGTTTTATAATTGGGGTGTTTTAAATCTGGCCAATGTATTTAATGTATTTTAAAGGGTTTTTAACGTTTGTATTATGTATATTTTACTTTCTGGCTGTTCCCCGCCCTGAGTCCTTCGGGAGTAGGACAGTATATAAATTTAATTATAAATAAATAAATAAATAAAAATGGCAAGGAATCGTTCCATAGAAATTGGAATTTCCTTTCCGACCAGTTCCCGTCTCTATTTTCCAAAATCATTTGGGTCCTGGATTGCATAAAAGATAAACACCCATGAGCCCCAGGTAAGCATGCGGGGAAGGTAACCTGCCATGCTTGCCTGCCTTCCATGCTGCCTTCCTGGTGGTCTCCCACCCCCGCTTGCCTTCCGAGGTCCGTCGTGGCCAGGTAGCCCTTCATCTTCCCGAAGAGCAGGTCGCCGCACTTGTAGTCACGCAGCCGGCCGGAGCAGAACATGGTGCAGGCGGAGAGGCATATGCAACCCCCGCTGAGGCCACCCTGGTCGAGCAATTAACGCACCTCCACAGCAACAGGCTCGCCGGGGCTGCCTTGCCTGCCTTCGCCACCTCCATGTGCTGCGCGTGGAAGGGGCCACCACCGCTGCCTCTCGCCAGTCTCCCTCCCCGCCTGACTGCAGACATCTGCCTGCCCGAAGCAACCTCCCGAAGCAACCCCGCCGCCAACCACCAGGAGCAACCCACCACTGCTCTAACCACTGTGCCACCGTGGCTTAAATAGATAGAAAGACCGACCGACAGACAAATACCTTACTGAAAGTATCCTTGGAAAGCTTGGTCCCAATCCGCCAGAGTCCACCAATGAGAGGAAGAGGAAGAGGACCAGGAGGGTAATGTCTGCTGGACCAGAGCAGTTTTAGAAAATCCAGGATCAGAAATCCCACCAGCACAGTAGTGAGAACTTCCCAGATCTCAGCCATTCCCCAGCTTTTTCTTCCGTTTTCTGCTGCAATCTGAATCTATCCTTGATTCAGCTGCTAATTGTTCATTTGGTGCCAAGTTGTGTTTTTGAGCATTTCCAAATCCTGGTCTGGATCCTGGAATTGGTCTGATCCAAATCTTTCTATTTCAGAGACAGAAAATCGAGTTATGCAAATAAACTAATAGCATTTCAACTAAAGCAATAGCAAACCTTTATCTTAAAAGTATGAAAAGTAAAACAATAGTGAAAACTAGACATTTTGTCCATAGTGCACAAGAATATTCTCTGTAGTGTCATGGAGCTGATTTGGAACCCTGATTTCTCTAGAAATCTCAAGTTTTTCTGAGGTCCCTGGAATTAAAGTCATAATACAATTTTTAAAAAGGTGAAATATGAGGCGATCTCTCATATTTTGTCCATAGGCACCTAAAGAACAAGAGATATTGAATATTAATCCTTTGCTAACCTCTGGGGACCTTCTGGATTTGCACTGTCCAGATCTTTCGTACCATCTTGTGGTGCAGAAATAAATGGTCTCTGATCTGAAATAGTGCTCCCTCAGGGATCCTGAATGATGGGGGTTGCTCTGTGCTATGATCATTGATTATTATGATTTCATCTAACGCAGGACAAAAACACCAAGTGTGGTTTTGTTTTGTTTTTGTTTTTTTTAAAGTTTTTATTTTATTTTATTACATACAAAAATTCCCATTTCAATTGAACGCTGTCTTGTCTGGGTAGAATTCTAGGAAATAATAATCATGGTATTCACAAAAATATTCCTTGAATTAATATCAATTGTATTAGTATTAATATTAATATTAATAATAATCTTAATGTTTGTGTAACCAAGTTGACATATCTTCCTTATATCATTAATCCTTCCATATTTCTGTTTCTAGCTCCTTTTTTTGTCAGCTAGTCATTGATAAAATAAGTCCCAAGTCGAAAAGTATTCAGTTTCTTTCTTTTCCTTAATTGTAAGTGTTAGCTTATTCATTTCCGCACATTCTAATATTTTTCTAATCACATCATCATCTGTTGGGATCTCTTCACTTTTCCATTGTTGTGCTCTTTGCAGTCAATACATGTAAAATCAAATATACATTGCCTTTGTTATACTTGTCTGGCAAAATGCCCAACAAAAGTCTCTGTTTTCAAATCTATATGTTGTTTTATCATTTTTTTCCAGCCATGTATGCATTTTTGTCCAATATTTTTTCGCTTTTTGACATGTACCAAGAGTGATTTAGAAGAGAGAAATTTACAATAAGGATGTCTCTCAATATATAAAATAGTGGTTAAATAGAGAAGAGAGAAAAATACCTAGATATATTATGATGATGACTCTTTATCTATTAAGACTGACAGAAAATAAATTCAACTCTTAAACAGATCATTAAATCTAGACCGTATATATTTTCTTCCATTTTAGAACACAACGGCTTTCCAAAAATATATAACAGAGTGATACCTTAAATCCATTTTTTTAATAAGGTTTCCCCCCCTTTTACATACAATTACTCTTTAGAAAGCCCACACTGTTCATGAGATAACAAATGCCATGTTTTAGGAATACAGTTCAACATCACATTAAGGTCCCACGACTTTTTTCTTTCAAATTGTACTGACATACTTTATGTAATCATATGAAGCCAAAACAAGGTTATAACTGGACAAGATGTCTGAAGAGATTCTCAGCCATCCAAGTCATGGTTGTCCCACAGACATTTTTTTTTTTCAGGAAGCAGCTGGACTTTCTTGTTTTTCTTTGAAGATGTTCCACTTCTCATCCAGAAGCTTCTTCAGCTCTGACTGGACAACCATCCTTAGCCACTGAAACTAAGCCCTGATTCTGGGCCCCTCTTAGTTCATTCTACATCAAACGGTTGTTTCTGTGGAAAACACCGAAGGGAGTGCTACCAAGAGGAGGTCCCTTCACCTAATGATTAGAATTTAATGCAACAGAATTAACTCTACAGCATAAACTGGCTTCACAGATTTCACATCTTTTTTTTTTCTTTGAACATTTTTTTTTATTTTTTAAAAACACAAACATACAAAAATCTTTTCAGAATGAGCCATTGATCCAGTCATAAGTAGGTACAATTATTAATTCCTCTTTAACAAAAGCTTTTCCCAAATCTCCACTAATTACCTTTTTAAAAAAAAAAAAAAGCCTCCATATATCAATTTAGTTCTTTTTCTTATTTCTATTTCAAGCAAATCACATCAATTTTCTTTTTTTTTATTCCTGTGCCATTTGACTTCTTTTGATCCTGCGCCAATTAGTCCAATTATAAAAGTTCCATCATACTTTCCCTTTTTTTCCTCACCAAAGTCAAATCGCCTGCAGACAAAGAAAAAACAGCTCCACTGCCAAAATCCCACGGTTATTATCTGTAGCATTCACAATGTTCCAAAACAAGAAGCAAGTTACAATGTTTCTTTTTAAACCAGGTGTCCCTCGGCAATCCACAATTTCCTTTAGTCATGCCAATTGCCATTTTGTTTCACTTATGTAACATTCCAGCTTAATTCACTCCTTCTACTGTATTTTAAAGATAATAATTCTTCTTTATCTTCTTTTCTTTAAAAATCCAATTCAAATTTAAAGTTGTTCAATTTTAAACCAAGTCTCAATGTTTATTTTTCCAATTTAGTCTATTCAAATATCAATTTTCAGTTGGGTCTTTTTCTTTTCTTTTAAAAGTTTCATCTTAAAATCTTCTATGCCCCATAGCTCTGTTGTTTTAAGGCTAGGGGTCTTACAAATAAAAAAATACTCCAAATGTTGTTTCGAGCCTGGGTTGGTTGTCACTCACCCAGCTTCAAAAGGCATTGCTCTTTTCCGCTTTCCTCCTGCACATCACTTGCCTGGTTTGTCCCAGCTTCGTGGCAGCCGCCATGGCTGCCGCCCCCCACCGCCGACTTGCAGAGAGTTCCCTCCGACCTCCGAGGAACTTGCCTGTTCCTCTTGCTCGTCCGAGGTGCCTCTCTTCCATCCCGTCCCTGCAGGACGGTTCCAGTCCAAAGACCCATCGGCGGCGGTTCGGCAGTCGGGGTTTTTGCAGGGCTCGAAAGAGCCCGCTATTTCCCTGACTGTCTCGCCGCGACGTCAAACCGGAAGTCACAGATTTCACATCTTGATTGGCAGTTTCTCCTGTCTTTTTACCATCCTCTTCCTCCCTCCCTTCTCCCTCCCTCCTCCAAGGAAAGATGATAAAATTTCTTGGGAGAAGTCTCCACAGAGATTCCATTGTCAATGTTAGCCTATTTTTTTTTCCTACTGGGCATTGTTGAGTATTTCCAATCTCAGCCATCCGTAAAAGAAAAAAAATAAAAGTGATGGAAATCTTGTAGGGCAAGCAGTGGCTGTCTGGCAAAATAAAGTCCATAAAAAATTGTGCTGAACAAAGTCTGCAATGTTGCAAAGTTACACAATAACAAACATTTGTTTTAGAAGACAGTTTGGAAAAGCAAATAGTTGTCGGATTCTAAATTTTTCTGGGTGGGTTTCGACAGACTGTTTGCAGTATTGAGAAAGTTACTTGACTAGAAATGACAACCCATTTTGCAACTGGAATTGGCCTGTGTCCAGTTTTTTTAACAGTTGATTTATCATCCTATTATAAAACAGGTTATGTAGTGTATGCTTACTCAGGATGAGATTAGGGGTTTTTCGGCACTGCAGGCCTGAGCTGCTGGACTTCTGGGCATAAGCCTGCTGGAAACAAAGATAGTTTAAGAAAATTCTTTGTAGTTTTCAGCTTCTTCTGCTTTAGCCGTGATGATGGGCAGGTGTTCTGTCTGCATGATATTTCCTCCTTTAAAGACCCATTAACAAATGTTATTTTAAGAATGAACTTTGTCTGCAAGAGAGGTGAACATATTTCAGCATGCCAAAGTCGTATTACTAGAGCTTTGTTACTTACTACACAAATCTTTAAAAAGAAGCAAACATTTTAGAATAAAGAAAGATAATATTTATTAGTTTCGGTTTCAAAGTCATGTATCTTCCTATTACCCAGAGCATTCAGAGCATTCATTCCTTAGCAGTGGAACTCTCTTCCAAAGCATCTAGATCAGGGGTTCCCAACACCAGGGTGGTGGCCCACTATTGGGCTGTGGCCAGTTCGGAAATGGGCCGCACAAATGGCTGGTGCGTGCATGCACACATGTGCGTGCAGCTCTACGTGTGCAAGCCACCACTTAATGTACCGATGAGTAAGTGACCACTGCAGTGGGCGTTTCAGTCACCCGCAAGGCAAGGTTCAGCTAGCGAAGGAGAGCACGGAGCAGTTGTGAAGGTGGTTGCAACGTCATGCCTTTAATGTATTTTGTGTTCACTTCGGTCACTCCTTGTGGGAGCTGAAAGTGGAACCTTCTCAGCAGGTTGGTGAAGAGGAGAAAAAGTTCCATTCTGGCCAGGTTTTCTCCCAAACAGGCTCACTGACCTATACCAGAGTGGCAGGAAGAAAGGCAACAGGAAGAGTCGTGAGCATTTAAGGGCGGATTCATCCCCAGTTTAAACCTCCTGGTTTGGCCCCCCCACCCCCCACTCCCCCACCACCACCCGCGTTATTCTTACCTTTTATTTGGCCCCACCCCTAATCTATTGCTGCCTCCTGAGTCCCAGCTGTTGGCTAAAGGGAAAAAAACTTTAAACTCTTGCCCCGGGGCTTCAAAGGGCCGCCCTACAGCTGATCAGTGTTAAAAGAAAACAAATGAGTAGACCGGTGCCTGCAAAAATACATGAGTAGATCAGTGCCTGCAAAAATAAATGGGTAGACCAGTGCCTGCAAAAAATAAATGGGTAGATCGATACAGCTCTGCAAGCAGTTAAAAGCCTAGTAGACCAGTACCTCTGCTAAATCCTAAATAATTGTCACATGACCATAAAGCCACACCCACAAAATAAGCCACGCCCACAGAACCGGTAGTAAAAAAAAATTAGAACCCACCCCTGCTCTCAACGTAAATCATTCTTCACACTGGAGTTTTACAGATGGAGAGGACTTCGACTCCCATGCCCAGGGATTTCTGGGAGTTGAAGCCCAAAGGGTCTAAAAGCAACCTGATTGGGAAAGTATATAATAAGGTTAGGCCTCTTAGGGGTTTCTTAAAGTATTTTAATGGACAGATATTAATATTTGTCTAGTTTCCAGATGCCATTTTTAGTGCAAGCTGACAATGGGAGAAACAAGATTTTAGAATTCAGACCTCTGAAATAAAAGCTGTTAAAGGAATATTCCAGATCTGCCCAAGCAGATGTGCAAAGTATATTCCACTATCAAAAAGTGATCGATCACTAAGCTATGAAAAAAGAACACCCCCATTTATAAAAAAATATCAGAAACCACCCACAAACCATTTCAGTCACATGACATCACCGTAGCACACAAACAACTAAAGCCCTCCAAAACATCTTAAATAAAACAAAAGACCCAATAGCCCAAAAAGAAAAAAAAAACCCACAGGAGTTATCTAAAACATACAGCGTATGTTAGCCAATCTAAATCCAAATATTCTAGAGAATACCTGAAGCCTGGCACTCAGACAAGTCAGCCATCAACCGGCACATAGAGATGAACAACATTTACACGCCATTCAAAAGAGACAACCAAAAAGCTAAAAAGGAAACAAAAGGACCAAAACACCTCTACCCCAGCAATCAAGCCCCAGATAAGCATGGATTACAGGTGGTTCTCGATTGATAACCATTCATTTAGTGACTATTTAAAGTTACAACAGCACTGAAAAGAATGGCTTACAACCATTTTTCACACATATGACTGTTGCAGCATACCCATGGCCACATGATCAAAATGTGGGCACTTAGCAACTAGAACGCATTTATGACAGTCCCAGGGTCACATAATCACCTGCAACTTTCCTAACAGGCTTCTGACAATAAGCCGGAATAGGGGAAGCCAGATTTGCTTAGTGACTGCAAAATTCATTTAACAATTGCAGTGATTCACTTAATAACTGTGGCAAAAATGTCAGGGCGCTGATTAATCCCATTCTGCTTTGGAATAATCACACCTTGATTAAGAGGAGTGGATCGAGACTTTTCCTTGCCAGCATACTTTAAGAAAACAAAACCCGAAAATATATCTTCTAAGAAAACTCATTTATTTGTTATAAAGAAAATAAAACATCTCACTAATCTAATAGTTACATTTTTGCAAAAGTTTGTGCTGGCTATTTCTCAGCCGGACCTTTCTGGCAAGAGAAGAAAGAAAAGTGTGGAGGAATGTGGGTGGAGAGACATGCGCAGTTTAGCTTACTGATAACAATTCTTGGCAAGCTACGGAAAGTCTGATAGTCCAGAAATGAGAGCTCAGTCCTTCGGGAGTAGGGCGGTATACAAATCAAATAAACTAAATAAAAGAACGCAGTGACAAAAAAGGTAATAAAATAGGGCAAAATTCTCTTAACAACTGCATTGCTTAGCAACAGAAATTTTGGTCTCTTAATTCTGGTCGCAGGTCAGGATTAATACCAAACCTGTAACATCAGGATTAATACCAAACCAACAATCAATTGGTAAACAATAGCTCAATCATGGGACTACTTGCTTGCATCAATGCTGAAAGGGCAAGCCATTATATATAAAGAGAACAAACCCCACTCCCTTCTAGCTCTAATTATGTTACTAATTGGGTAATGAAACATACTGCATAATATGGAATAGATGGTACCAGTGGATAAATCAGAGGAGGGGGAATGGTTAAAGATGAAATTTAGAAGAAATCAATACAATTAACAACTGCACTGTCAGATAGATAGAAAAGGAAATAAGCCACTGTGAGTATGTATATATGTATATATAATAATAGAAAGTAGTCAATAGATGAAGTCGAGTACTGTATATGTACTATATATGTATATGTAATTTGTGTTTCTGATTAAGAGAAACTTATTTGTTTTTCTTATATTTGTTTTAAATGTTTTTTAAATACGAATAAAGTTTGTTTTTAAAATTAAAAAAAAAAGAGAAGTATTTCCTTTCATCTGTGGTTCTGAAACAATCTCTAATTTCTCTGATTTTAAATAATTCCTTACAATTTCTTTACTTGAAAATATAACACTTCTCACTCTCCAAATGTCCTCAGATACAGACCTGGGAGTCCCACTTTATGTCATCAATTGTCAGTTTATCTTTTCCCATTGTAACCACCAAACACCAAGGACTACTATTCCCCAGCTTCATATATTGTGATCTGGAGTCATG
The DNA here is from genome assembly GCF_059756535.1 of Pantherophis guttatus. Classification (NCBI taxonomy): domain Eukaryota; kingdom Metazoa; phylum Chordata; class Lepidosauria; order Squamata; family Colubridae; genus Pantherophis; species Pantherophis guttatus. Next base: position 5,295,933 of record NC_142068.1, on the reverse strand, counting down.
AGTTTGGAGGGGGGGGGGGAAGTTTCCATTTGAAATGTCTAACACAAAGTAATGTCCACCAAGTTTCTCTTATTCTAATAAATCTGCTTAAAAATAAATAATAATAATAATTAAAAAAAATAAACATCGGCATGACAACAACCAAGCTCAAGAAAACAACCAAGATTTCCAGAATCCTTTCCATAGTCTATTAGGGGCTGAAAAGAAACAACTTCACATTGCAATTAATAGGATATGAAAAGGTTAGCTTTGGTCTCTTTATCTGCAATATGTGAATCAGATTGAATTTCTGAATTATAAAAACATACTGGACTCATGTCCATGTGCATGAGAAAACTAAACACTGGAGAACTCTACATAACTGCTAAGTATATTTTTTTTTAATTGTTGGGGGGAAGATTCCCCCTAGAACCTACCCATGGAAAATGGTATGAAGGCTTCTCTGTTGATAAAGTTCCCTTTTTGATCCAAAAAATGACCAGGATTGAAACATTTAGGGGTCTCTCATTCCTTAGGATCCAAGAGGGCTGAGGATATATTTGGTATAACTATAATCCCCTAGAAAGCCATAAAAGTTTAAATTGTTCAGTTGCATCAACCTAAAGACCAGTTTTAGAAAACATCAGATTTCCGTGTCAAAAAATGCTTGTTCCATATGAAATTTCTGCCTATCCATACACCATAATAAACTATACAAGCAGGATAATTCTACAGTAATGTAATTAAATTAAATCAGCATGCTCTCAAGTCAAACATTAATAATCAGACAACTTTTTTAAAAATGTAATGGCACTCCAGGAAGCCTACACAACAGCATAAAGATGTAGTAGCCTGTATTGCTATTATCCTTCTCAATTTCTCATCTTTCCTACTGTCTTCTCCTATTTGTATCTTATGAATTATCATTTGCTGTTTGTATCTTATGATTAATGATTGCAACTATGATTTCTGATCTATGACAGGGGTGTCAAATTCAATTTCATTGAGGGCCGCATCAGGGTTGTGTTTGACCTCGGTGGCCAGAGTGGGCGTGGCCTGCTTGATGTTACTCATGTCAGGGGCGCCTATCGGGGTGGGTTCTACTTACCTTTACTACTGGTTTGCAACGGGATCGCGCTCGCTCACTTTGCTCGCTTGCCTTGCTTCTGCATATGCGCGGATCACTTCTGATGACATCAGGGTCAGTGGGCGGAACCTCCCGCTGGTTTTACTACTGGTTCTATAGAACCGGTACAAACTGTGGGCAACCTACCACTTGCGCCTATGGCTCTGCCAGCGAAAACAGGCTCCCGAGCACCGTTTCCAGCTGTGACGGCCTCCTGCAACCCTCTGCCAGCGAAAACGGAGCTCGGGAGGGCTGCATTTTTGCTGGCAGAGGCACCACGGGCCAGTCCTTCACTGTTTCCAGGGTGGCCCCACGGGCCAGATCTCAGCACCTCACGGGCCTCATTCGGCCCACGAGTTTAACAGGAGTTTAACACCCCTGATCTATGACCTATCACTTTGTTGCTTGTATGTGCACTGAGAGCTTGTATACTGGAGACTAATTCCTTGTGTGTGTCCAATCACACTCAGCAAATAAAGAATTCTACTCTACTCTACTCTACTCTACTCTACTCTACTCTACTCTACTCTACTCTACTCTACTCTGTTCTGCTCTGCTCTGCTCTGCTCTGCTCTACCCCTCCACTCCACTCCACTCCACTCCATTCTCTATTCTATTCCCTGTGTGATTTTGTGATTGAGTCTAATAGGTGCTTCCTTAGAAAATACTCCAGATGTTGGGTCAAAACAGAAGGTGTCATGTACTACCAGATGCTCAAACAACTGGGGGAGAAAAACCTCAGAGTCAGATCTCTGGGCTTGAGAAATGCTTACAAACACTTGAGATCACTCATAATATATTATCATTATTATCAAATGTATTTGGCATTTTTTGATGGATTGCTGCAATTCTAGAAGAACCTCCATCTCAGTGAAATATATAAGGCAATGAGGGATGTTTACCTTTTGAATAGGAAAACCAAGGACTGTTGTGTCTTTCACAGATTGTCTGGGGCCACCAATTAAAATAATGTTGGCATAGCGCTGGATCTCATGAATAACAGCATTGGTGTAGGGCAGGTTCCTCTGATCGCTGGAGGAGATCAGCCGGGAGGAAGAACCCAGGATACTGTCAAGTTCTTTTTGGACTTTGGCTGAAAAAATAAATCAGTTTCAGAGAATATACATAACATCTCCAACCATCTCTCTCTTCCTCCACATCTATTGTTTTTGTGTTCCCAGAAACAAGAGAAGCACTCCGCTAAAACAGCACAGGGTGATTTTTGGTCTCCAGGACAGACAACTCAGGTCTCCAGAAGGACCTGAGAACAATGGCATTCAGAACTGTTGTGTATGTATCCATTTTGTGCGGGAAATTCAAAGGTACAGTGATTTCTCATTGGTTCTTGGTTGCCCCTGAAAAGTATATAAAGAAGGCTGTTGCCTGTGTTCCTTTGCTGAAGTCTCACCCTGAATTAAAGAGCTGTTGTTACTAGCCTGCTTGTGCCTCTCATTATTCCCGCGCTACAACTTTGGCGACGAAGGTGGGATAGAGGCCATAAGAGGCAAATCAAAAAGAGCTTGGAGTTTCAGCCAGGGTGATTAGCGAACACGGAGACACAGCATGTCTGCCTACATTCCGCCAAACCCCTTCGATCCGACCCGAGAGAAGTGGGGATCGTATCTGACCAGGTTCAAGTGCTCCCTGGAAGCGAGCAAAATGCAAGGGCTCTCTGCAAACAGAAAAAGGGCTCTGTTCTTAAGCCACTGCGAGCCAGACGTATTCGAGATGGTTGAATCCCTCTGCGAGCCAACCCCAGTCCAGACGGTTCCCTGGGACGTCCTTCAGGCCAACCTGAGAGCCCACTATGCTCCAGTTCCGTCTAAATTCGTTCAGCGCTATGAACTCCGGCAACGAGTTCAAAAAGAAGGAGAACCGGTCAGTGCTTATGTGGCTGCGCTTCGAAAAGCCGCAACGCATTGTGACTACAGAGACTTAGACGATGCATTGCTTGAACAACTGATTTGCGGGGTTCGAGATACCCGGTTACAAAGGCGTCTTCTAGCCAAGCCAGACCTAACGCTAGCCGGCCCGCTAGACGAAGCCCGAGCACACGAGGCATCAACGAAAGCGTCGGAAGCGCTGCAGCGACACAGTTCAAGCAAAGACCGGCCGAAAACAGCCCCCGTCCACAGAGAAGAGATGCGAACCAGCACAGAGGAAGAGTCGGACGAGGACGTCTTCCATACAGAAAAGAAATCGAGCGAACAAACCCGCCGCCACGAGAACTGCCCTACCTGTGGTGGGGATCATGAGAGACATTCGTGTAAACACAGAGAAGCCATTTGCAGGCATTGCGACAGAAAAGGCCACCTAGCACGAGTTTGCAGAGCTCAATTTCCGCGTAGTCGAAAGCCACGTGACTACTGCGACCAACCAGAACCGACTCATTCAAAACAGCCAATCAAAGATGACGGCGTGAGAAAACGGCGTGAACCTCAAAAGCGGGAGACCTACAGCACAAGAATCGGCCAAGCCAGCACAACCGACGAGGAAAAAGTCTACATGAAAGTAGAAATCGATGGCAAATCGTGCGAAATGGAAATCGACACGGGTCTACGTTATCGATCATGTCCTGGTCAACACTCAAGGCACTCCTGCCCAAGCTTCAGAAGAACCAGCTGTCCCGTCAGAAAATCCGCCTACTCGACTACCAGGGAAACCGAGTTCCCGTTGAATGGGTGGGCACATTCCGGGTCACCTACGGCGAGTTCCAGAAAGAGCTGCCCCTGACCATCGTTAGCAAGCCCCTACCAAGTCTACTGGGCATGAAATGGTTCCGGGCCCTCAGCATGGGCTTCACGGGCATTCACAGCATCAGCGGATCATCACTTAAAGAAACCCTGCTCCACGAGTTTCGGGATGTTTTCAAAGAGACTCTAGGCAAGTACGTGGGGACCCCGATATCCTTTAATTTAGACCCCAACGTAGCGTCAATCAGACTGAAAGCAAGACGAGTTCCATTTGCTTTAAAGCCAAAAATTGATGCGGAGCTCGACAAGCTCATTAAGCAAGGGGTGCTAGTTCCCGTAGATCACGCTAAGTGGGAAACCCCAATAGTCACGCCCATAAAATCTGATGGCTCAATTAGAATTTGCGCCGACTATAAATGTTCGATTAACAAGGCATTGCAGCAGAGTGCCTATCCGGTTCCGATAGTCCACCATCTACTACATTCCCTGGGGCCTGGCAAGCTATTCGCAAAACTAGACCTTGCGCAGGCGTACCAGCAACTGCCAGTAGATGATGCTACGGCAGAATCACAGACAATAGTAACTCACAGAGGTGCCTTTAAATGCACCAGGCTTCAGTTTGGGGTCAGCATCGCCCCAGGACTCTTTCAAAGCACAATGGAGCGCCTTCTACAGGGCCTCCCAGGTGTCATCCCGTATTTCGACGACGTTTTGATTAGTGGCCAAGACGAGATTCAGTTAGGTCAGAGGGTTAGACAAGTCCTAACGAGGTTCAGAGAAGCAGGACTTAAACTCAAGTGAACAAAATGCAAGATAGCAGTTCCATCAGTGGAATTCTTAGGCTACAGAATCGACGGCACGGGCATTCACCCCACAGAAAGCAAAGTTAGGGCCATCCAAGGCGCGCCCACCCCCAAGTCGAAATCCGAACTGCAGGCTTTCCTGGGCCTTCTCAATTTCTATACGATGTTTCTGAAACACAAAGCCACCGTTGCGGAGCTTCTGCACAGGCTCCTTGGGAAAAACGTTCCGTGGGTTTGGGGCAAGCGAGAAGCGGCCGCATTCAGCGCTGTAAAAAGACTTTTGTCTGAGGACAGTTTCCTCATCCAATACAATTCCGAACTACCTCTAGTCTTGGTCTGTGACGCTTCCCCCTTTGGTGTAGGGGCAGTTTTAAGCCATAGACTGCCGAACGGGTTAGAGGCGCCCATCGCCTATTACTCTTGCACTTTGTCTAGTGCTGAAAGAAACTATAGCCAACTAGATAGAGAGGCACTAGCGGCTGTAGCTGGGGTCAAGAAGTTTCACGAGTATTTGTTTGGCCGCACTTTTGAACTTATTACGGACCACCAGCCTATTTTGGGACTTTTGGCTGGAGATAAACCGACCCCAGCTGCTCTTTCCCCCCGGATGACCAGATGGTCCATTTTCTTAGCCGCGTACTCATACAGACTGCTCCACCGGCCGGGCAAAACCTTGGGCCATGCTGACGCCCTCAGCCGATGCCCTTTGCCCAAATTATTGGACAATCCGACCCCGGAAGCCCCAGTTTTACTGCTTGACATTGTTTCCCCGGGCCCCATTTCTTCAAACGAGGTGGCGAGGGTTTCTGCCAGAGACTCTGTTTTGCGCACTGTAATGGGCTGGGTTACGAGGGTTTGGCCTACCAAGGTGGACGGTGGTGACTTCCAATTGTACTTTAACAAAAAAAATGAACTGTCAATGTTGGGGGGTTGCTTGTTGTGGGGAGACAGGGTGGTCATTCCTTCGCAGTTAAGGCACAGAGTTCTAGAAATGTTGCATGAGGGACACCCTGGTATTGTTCGCATGAAAGGCCTAGCTCGTAGTTATGGCCACATCTCGATCAAGATGTCACTGAGTGGGTGGGGAAGTGCCAGGGTGAGGCCCTGCCAGGAGTCCCGCCCAGATCCGCCCATAGCTTCTGTTCGTGAATGGGAAAAACCAAAAGGGCCATGGGGGAGGATTCACATTGATTTCGCTGGCCCGTTCCACAGCCAGAACTTTCTTATTATTGTAGATGCATATTCTAAGTGGCTCGAAATTGCCCTAATGCCATCTACCACTTCTGAGGCCGTAATCAAAGTACTCAGAAAACTATTCGCGACACACGGGTTGCCGGACACCCTGGTATCTGACAATGGGCCTCAATTCACGGCAACTCAATTTGAAGGCTACCTAGCCGAATTAGGCATAAGACATGCATTATCCGCTCCTTTTCATCCGGCTTCTAATGGCCTTGCAGAGAGATTTGTAAGAACGGCCAAAGAAGCTCTCTCCCGGCTTGATGCAGGGGACTGGCAGGCTAGAATAGATGAGTTCTTAGCGGTACAGCACTGTGGGAATCAGGTGGCCATAGTATATGTGTAGACCAGTCTAGCTAGTTGGACACATATACGGAGCTTGGTAAAAGCGGGTTTAGCTGGATGATCACTGAAGGGCCCTATTCGTTCTCTCTTTGTTCATAATATTGTAGAACAGAAACTGTGTAGCAATCCCTTTGAACTAACATTCCTGACAACTGAAGTAGATCTCTGGTAACGGGGCCTCTCAGTTGGCAGGTGATGGGATGCTGGGAACGAAGCCAAATATGATAACATAGAAGAGTTAAGTTTTGTTTCTGAGTTAGGTATCGCTTTCCTAGAATTCACGTGATTTACTGTAATATTGTAGAATGTGAAACCTATATGGATGCTTTCCTCTTTTCATGCATGTAATATGAGATGTGTAGCCATAATAATGCCTTTTGATGACGCTGTACTTTGATTACTAATAAAAGAGAGGTCTGGAGTCAGCTCGAGGCTCTCTCATCCCGAGAAACACTTGTCCTGTGTCATCTCTAATCTGGACCTCTCATGGGAAGCCCGCCAGGATGATTGCAACATCTGGTGACCCCGACGTGATCTCGTGAAACGGATACGTCCCGACGTGATAACCCTCTGAGGCTATACGTCTCTTGGAACTCCTGTTCTCACTGCCTGGAATGAGGCTGCGCACCCGATTTCGCCTGAAACACGACGACAATCTTTCGTGAGTATGGGGGGAGGTCTTTCCAAGCAGCAGATGGAGCATCTGAAGAGCTTGGTGAGATATCCAAGACTAATATTACTATTTTAAAAGATAACGGGAAAGTCCTGCCCGTGATAAAAAAGAATTTGATTTACCTTCTAAAATACATTTGGCAATCTTATCCGGCTTATCCGGAAAAGGGCTCTTTAAAAGTGAAAATGTGGAAGCAGATAGGATCCTGCCTCCACGAACCTCAAGCCCCTGGAAAAATTCTGGCACTCTGGAGATTGATTATAGAGTGTTTAATGATGCATGGAAAAAAAAAAAGCCTTCAGGACACTGATAATGGTTCCTTTTCAGACTTTGTTGAGAGACTGCAAGTTGCGCTCTCGCGTTAAATCACCCACGCAGACGCACGGCATGAAATTAATCATCAGCTCCTTCTGAAGGAGCTAGTTACACCCCCATTAAGCAGAATTTAAAGAAACAGTTAGAAAAAAAAAAAAGAGGGGGGTGGAATATAGAAGAAATTCCTGAAATGCTTTCTGTCTGTCTACCGGCTGCAATTTTGCAAGCTTCTTCTGAATGTGCTAAAGAGAACACCACTTAAAAGCAATTGTTGGGCTGGGAAAAGATCTTGATTTGGCAGTTATGATTAAAGTGTGTCAGGATATAGGAACATTGTATAAAACCAATTTGTTAGCAACTGCTTTATCACAGGCAGCAAACCTCAAGGAAAAGTGTAAAAATCCAAAAAGTGGGGGCATGTCTGTAACATCTCACCCTCAAAACCCTGGTTATCATCGTATAGATGACATTTTAATTGGAGTGCAAAAAATACAACCTAATTGGCTTTTTGAAATACAAAATGATTTATGTGTAAATGAATTGCACATTGCCCCAGAAAAAATACAGCTGTACGCTTCTTATCTGCATTTAGGGCATAAACTATTGCAATTTCTTTCTGCTTCGGCTATTCCTTGTTTAAAGTTACCCAAAGTTATTTCCTTAGTAAATTTGCAACAATTACTGGGTACTATTAATTGGGTCCGCTCATATTTTTCTTTACCTATGCATTTACTTAGCCCATTATTTGAGTTATTGACTAAAGGTAAAAAGCCAGGAGATTTAATTATAGTTCCATCTGCAGTGTTTGCTACAGTGAAGAAAATTAAAAACATCTTGAGTACTCAGTTTTGAAGAAATGGAACTGATTTAATAAATCTATCTCAAAATCTGACTTTCACTTTTATCTTCAGATCTCTTCAGTGTGCTCTAACTGACTAATTGTCTGTAGCTATCTTAGCTTTCCACACTTTTTCTCAACAACCTTTTAATCTGATCTCCGACTCTCAATATGTTTGTCAGGCTGAAAGAAGAAATTGTTTAACTGATCAACTTGAAGTGATTTCTGTTACAAATATTTTGTTGATGTGCATCTATAATGATAGTGTGTGGAATTGAATGTGGTTGAATTAATTATGATTTTTTTTGGCTGACCAGCAAAATGGATGGGCTTCTGCTTGAAGCTGTGGAAAGGCAGGCAATGGTTATGGGCCCAAAAATCACCATTGTGATTAAAACTGCTGCCTGAATTTTTTCACTGCTTCGGGAATAGGCTAGTTCATTGAAATAAATTTAATGACTGATTTGCATGGAGGACGCAATATACAAAAGGTCTGATTGCAGTACAGATGTGAATGGGTGTGTATGTAGTCATTTATTGGATTGCCTGAAATGTAATTTTGTGTATAAGCATTTTTTTTTCCTTTCTCTTCTTGTCTTCCCAGAAGGAGGGAGGCTTGTCCGTTTTAAAAAGTTTTTTCCTTTCTCTCACCCCCTCCTTTTTTTCCCCTGGGAGGTGAGAGGCACGAAGAGGGGGGCTACGGGTTTTTTTGTTCTCTTCACCATTTTTTTTCTCTCAGAGAACCAGCCTGAGAAAGGCGGGGTAAAGGGTGATATCTGATACCTGCCTTTGCACAGCTCTGTTTTGGCTCAGAATGCAATTTTGCCTTCTGGAAATTTTTGACGTTTCAAATACTTTCATACCCAATTATATTTCAGAGTATTGACTCAAAATATCTCATTTAGATTGTTTGTTTTATTTTTGAAGCTATTTTTCTTACTCCTTAATGTTTTTATGTCTGCATGCATTCTGCATACTTAACAGATGGCATGTTTGTTTATTTGTTTGTTTGTTTGTCAGCAGCATAAGTTGCTGCCTTTTTAGGAATTGTCACAGAGATGAGTTAGAAATTACAATATGTAGACAGAGAGATAAAATACTTAGGACATTTAATTAATGAAAGAAGTAACAAAAATAACACCTGAAGAGTTGAGGAAATTTCTAGGATTGACTGGATATTGTAGGCTGTGAATAGATAATTGTGCTATTTTGAATAAAGACTGGTATGCAAAGAACCCAGTGTTACAGGGAATGTAAGGGAATGGCTTTGAGGGTTTTAACCCAGAAGTGGGGAGGGAAGAGAGAGTTAGTGAAGGAAAGCAGAAAGTTGACTTTTGGAAGTATTCTTGTTTTTGTTTGAATCAAGCTCAGTTTACAAGGAGATTTAAAAGGACTATCAGATATTGGTGCTGAGAAGGGGTTGAATTGTTTATAGATCGTAAGAGAAGACATTTAGGTAAGAGAAGATATTTAGGTAAATTGGTTTGCACAGACTTGAGCTGGCTTGGAAGTCAGAATGGCAATGGGAGAAGGACTTGAATGTTTAGTGTTATAAGGAGATTTGTTTATTGGAAGGTTATAGATGTTATGGGTGGCGGAGACAAAGATTTCCATCAAAATAAAAAAGCATTAGCGAAACAATTTGGTCTCATGGCAGCCAAAGCGACTGCCATCATACAACAATGCCCTACCTGTAGTCAACAAGCTCATTCTATCCCTATGGGTGTAAACCCTAGAGGTCTCAAAGCTTGTGAAATCTGGCAAATGGATGTGACTCAATACCTTTCCTTTGCCCCATGGAAATATTTGCATGTTTCCGTGGATACTTATTCAGGATTTATTATAGCATCCCCACAAAGGGGAGAAGCAACCAAACATGTAATAAATCATTGTATTCGGACTTCTGCATCGATGGGACGCCCAATTGAACTTAAAACTGACAATGGACCTGCGTACACCAGTACTGCCTTTGCAGACTTTTGTAACAAGTGGTCCATCACACACAAATTTGGCTTATAAATTGAAAGAGGAAAAATGCCTCGGCCTCCCAGCCATGCAAAACAAACTCAATCTTTGCTTATATACTTTGAACTTTCTTAACCTGACTGGACAGCCTCCCACATCGGCTGTGACCCGTCATTTTTCTGCTTCTCCATCAGCTACCCCAAACCATAGGTCTATTTCCACCAACTACCTGATCCTGCATGGAGAGGGCCCGCTGACCTTATTACCTGGGGTTGTGGATATGCTGCTGTCCAGGACAATGATCGCATCATTTGAATCCCCAGAAGACATGTAAGACCATATCATTTACAACAAAAAGAAGGAGAAACCCCTCGTGCTGAGATTTAAGAAGAAAACACCCTGCTGAGTTCTACCGGCAACCAACTCTCAACGCACAGCAGAAGATTCATCAGGAGGAAACTACCTTCACATTGTACATATACATTTTATTAGCTTTAATATAACACTTTCTTACACATACTAATGTTAGTAGAAGTTTGGGAGTGGGTTTTGTAGGTAATTGTTTTTCTGATTTTGCTAGTAATTTTGTTTCACACGTATAAGTGACTATGATTTGTTTATGGCCTTGGACATTGTTAGCTTTGGGACTCTCAAGTGACCATGTAAGGAACATCAAATCCCCACATACATACACTTTAAGTCAAGTACACTCCCGCTACAAACACATTGTCTATGCACAAGGTCCTTACTTTCTACCTAAGTCTACTCCACCACCTAAGGTTCCCATATTGACATTTCCAGCTGCCCCCTCAGCTGGAAATAAGGACAATGGGCCTCTGAATAAGGACCATGGGCCTCTGCAACAATTGCATAGAGGAGACTATATATCACGGATTCTGGAATTAAGTCACGATCTTGCATCTATTGCCCCTACATCTCATGATCCTTCATGTCAGCAGCCTCTACATTCAATTATGATGGGACAGTAATAAAAGACATTCAAATAGCTGCTAATCGGACAAATTCCACTACTCCTATTTCCCAAACCACACCCACCACTGACACTGGGTGGCTCATTAAAAACTCAGATATCCAGAGGCATCTTGCCCAATCTCGGGTGGCAATGAACTATCTGGATCTTCATTTATTAAATAACTGGACAGTACATATGTTCAACGAGACTATCAAGGTGCTGAAGCTGATGAACAAAGAACTGGCTGAAATCAGGGAGGTGGTCTTACAAAATCGATATGCCTTAGATATTATGCTAGTAGCTAAAGGAGGCGTTTGTGCCCTCATACACTCACATTGTTGTACTTATGTATCTGATTATCAGTATAACATCACTCACACCATAGAACATATGGAAAACTTGATCAAAAACAATCCCTTATCATCCGATGGATCTGGCGCCATTGACATCTGGGCTGCCCTTTGGTCATGGCTCCCGGATGGTTCTTGGTTGAAATCAATTATGCCAACTATTGTATCTATAATTGTACTGCTTGTTTTGCTTTGTTGCTGTATCCAATGTCTCCCCTCCCTTCTGCAAATGTGCAAAGGTTTTATTCCCTCCAATAGGAAGGACGTCCTGAAAAGTGAAACCAAAGCCCTTCTGGAACTGGAGGAACAAATCAGGTGTGGTCAGAGAAGGTGCTCGGGACTTGCAAGATAGGGCTTCCAGAATAACTCAGAGGTTACAAACTCCTGACATGTGGTTTTCTTGGGTGCCTGGATCCGGATGGATTTACAATTTGTGCGAGCGATTTGTGGAAATGTATAACTGGAATACAACTCAGAAACTTGATGGCCTACCTCGCTTGACATCTCCTGGCCACTTTTCCACTAACTTTGTTCACCGTAATAAAAGGATGGGTGAGCTACAAACATTTGCAGAAACTGGATGGCTGAAGAACATATTGTCTACTGTACTCATGATCATTGCTTTGCTTATTTCTGTATGTTGTAGTATCCAATGTATTCCTGCTTTGTTTGCTATGATGACAGGCATGTTTCCCAAACGTAAAGAGAACATCATAATAACAACACAGCTGAACCCTGTTGCAAAAAAAACCAACAGAGGAGATGTGGGAATCAGGTGGCCACAGTATATGTGTAGATCGGCCTAGCTGGTTGGACACGTGTATGGAGCTTGGCACCGAAATAATCTGAGTATGAAAAGCGGGTTCAGCTGGATGACCACTGGAGGGGCTCTATTTAGAATGGAGGCTGTGTTTGCAAGGCATAGACATCTCCTTGTAGAACATTCCTGAGGACTGAGGTAACCTCTGATAATGGGGAGATGGACCTCTCGGCTAGCAGAAGAATATGCTGGGAACAAAGCCAAATATGATAACATAGCAAGAGTTAAGTTTTGTTTTTGCCTTAGGTATCGCTTTCCTAGAATTCATGTGATTTACTGTAATATGGTAGGATGTGAAAGTTATGACCCCAGGACCAGTCAGGGGAGCTCCTTGCCAGCACGGAGAGGGTCTTCTTTCCCTCCGTGACTCAGCAGAGAGGAAGGCGCGATGCTAGGAGCGTCAGGCTGATCAGCTGGGCATCGGCAGCGTCGGCAGTGTTTTTTCACAGCCGGAGGCCATCGGCTAATTGGAGCCGGGGGCGCCCGCTGAGCGGCGAGTTTTCAAGCCCGGGGGGGTTGCCCAAAGAGCTGCAAGATGTGTCGGGCACCCCCTGAAGATCTCTGGGACGTCGCCAGGCTCTTTCGGGGGTTGGCGACAATGGCGTGGTGGCAGCAGCGATGACAGTTGCAGTGAAGGCTAGCTGGCGGTCAGACGGCGCTGGTGACCCCCCCCCTTGGAATAGGAGTTGGGGGGGCAATGAATCATCAGGACTGGGAGACCTGCAACTACGGTTGGGGCGGAAAAGACCCGGAGTGACTTTCCAGGCCTTGGGAGGCCTCAACTTGTGGTTGTGCGGGGGCTGGGGGCTTGAGATAACTGCCCCATTTCTCTCTCCTCCAGCGTTCCCTTTTAGGACTGGGCCCACTTGGACCAACTATCAAGCCTGTGGGACTCATTGGCACTATGTTCTATCACTATTCTGAACCCCCCTGACTCTGGAGAGGGCTATTTTCACCTGAAGCTGGTACATGGCTGCATCCCGTCGGCTGAGGGGGCTAGACATTTGTCCGACCACTGTGAGAGGGTGGCCGGGTGTCGGAGCCCCTGGGGGCTGAACCGGGAGGTTTTCTACATATATGCACTTTGCCAGCGGGGGGACTTCATCATCGGACCAACCGCCGTGAGAGGGCAATTTTTGGACCTGACCCCCGGACGCTGTCTATATGCATTGGTTCATCGCTACCATCTCACCACAAGAGGGGGCTGTCCAGATGACCTAACCACCATGAGAGGGTGGTTGGATCTATTTCCCCCTTGGAATGTGGTCGTCTTGGCTCTGGACTGGACTATGTCCTCTGTTGTGAGGGGACAGTGGACTTGGTCCTGCGAAATATGTCTCTGAGATCCCCCATTCCTTTGTCTTCTCCTTGGTCCTTTTTATATAGACCCTCAGGATATGGTCGTGTTACCCACTATGGTCAATGTACTCAGCAGAGGAGCTTCTTGGTCTGCGAGACTCCCCCCTCTCGCAGGCTTGGCCCTCCATTCTATCGAGGGCCTACCTCGATGATGGGCTTTGGAACCCCGAGAGGTGGCATGCCGCAAAGAGGGGGCTGCGGGGGTTTTTAAAATTGTCCTTGTCTAAACTTTTAAGGGGTCTGGGGAGGGGGGAGGGGGGTGGGATTGGAATTAGGGCTGTGGGTTTGGGGGATAACCCACTAAGGGGGGGGTCGGGCTTGGCCAGGACGTTCGGCGGGGGGGTGGGGGATCCGGAGGGGGTCGAGCTGGTCCAGACTGTGTTTTTACCATCGGTACTGTGTGTGGGAGAGGTAGATATGGCGGGAGCAGGGGGCCATATCATGTTAAGGGAGCACGCACCCGCTGTCTTCAAGCGGTAGGGTGCTCCGGCCCCCAAGGCTCCACTCGTTTTCCAGGTAGTACAGACCTTCAGGGCCCGGGCCTTCATCTGATGCTGTGCAACGCCAGGTCCATAGTAAATAAAGCCCCCCTCATCTGTGATCTTGTTTATGAGGGGGGAGCGGACCTGGCAGGTATTACGGAGACCTGGTTGGGCCCGGAGGGAGGGGTCCCTCTGCTAGAAATGTGCCCACCAGGTTTCCACGCATTCCATCAGTCAAGGTCACAGGGGAGGGGCGGGGGAGTAGCGGTTATTATTAGAGAAGGCCTTAGGCCGAGGGAGACCACTGTGCCTCAGACGGCCGGTTGTGAGTCCCTCCTTGTGAAGTGGGGCCACGGGGTTCAGATGGGTTTGCTGATCACGTACCTGGCTCCCTGCCACGTGGTGGCAGCCCTGCCCGAGCTACTCAACGTTATTGCTGCGGTGGCGGTTGATACCCCCAGATTTATGGTCATGGGGGATTTCAACCTGCCATCCGTGGATGAGGCGTCTGAGGTGGCTCGGGAGTTCATGGCTTCCATGACGGCCATGGACCTGACCCAACTAATTCATGGCCCTACGCACACTGGGGGAAACACACTGGACTTGGTTTTTGTCTCTGGACAGTGGTTGAGTGATCTCGAGATAGGGGATATAGTCATCGAGCCCTTGTCATGGTCAGATCACTCGCTCCTTCGCCTTGACCTTTGAACCGCAGCACTCCGCTGCAGGGAGGCGGACCCGATAAGATGGTACCGCCCCAGGCGCCTGATGGAACCTGATAGGTTCCAGATGGAGCTTGGGCCAATCCCGGAGGTTCTGGCTCACGCCTCGTCTGGAGACCTAGTGGCCGCCTGGGATAGGGCGGCTGCTGGAGCCCTGGACCGAGTCATGCCTTTGCGGCCTCTGACCCGGCGCCGATCTCGCCTGGCTCCTTGGTTTACCGAGGAGCTGAGGGAGATGAAGCGCCAGAAAAGACGCCTAAAGAGCTGTTGGAGGGCTAGTCTTTCTGAATCCGACCGAACACTGGTAAGATCTCATATTAGGAGTTACCTAGTGGCGATAAAAGCAGCAAAATGCACTCATTTTACTGCTCTTATTGCGTCATCAGATAATCGCCCGGCCGCCCTGTTTAGGGTGACCCGCTCCCTGCTCCAGCAGGAAGCGCGGGAGGACCCCTTGGAGGGAAGAGCCAAGGACTTTGTTCAATATCTGCATGACAAAATCACTCAGATTCGGGCAAGTCTGGACTCTGACTGGATAGATCCAGCGAGGGTGACGGAGGCAGGTCTTGAGACTGTTATCTGGGATGAGTTTGATCCTGTGACCTCAGATGACGTGGACAGGATTCTGGGTAGATTGAACGCGACCACATGTTTGTTGGACCCGTGCCCCTCCTGGTTAGTGCTGGCTTCCCGGGAGGTGACGCGAGGCTGGCTCCAGGGGATTATAAATGCTTCACTGGGTGAGGGTGTCTTCCCCGCCACCCTGAAAGAGGCGGTGGTAAAGCCCCTCCTCAAGAAGCCTTCCCTGGACCCGGCAGTATAGGCTAATTATCGTCCAGTCTCCAACCTTTGCTTCGTTGCGAAGGTTGTTGAGAGTGTGGTTGCGCGACAGCTTCCCCAGTACCTGGATGAAGCATCGTATCTGGATCCGTTCCAGTCGGGCTTCAGGCCTGGGTACAGCACAGAAACGGCATTGATCGCGTTGGTTGATGATCTCTGGAGGGCTCGGGACAGGGGTTGTTCCTCTGTCCTGGTCCTGTTAGATCTCTCAGCGGCTTTTGATACCATCGACCATGGTATCATGCTGCACCGGCTGGAAGGGTTGGTGGTGGGAGGCACCGTTTTACGGTGGTTCTCCTCCTTTCTCTCTGGCCGGTCGCAGTCTGTGTTGACAGGGGGGCAGAGATCGACCCCGAGGCCCCTTATATGTGGGGTGCCGCAGGGATCGGTTCTCTCGCCCCTTTTGTTCAACATTTATGTGAAGCCGCTGGGCGAGATCATCCGTGGTTTCGGGGTGAAGTACCATCTGTATGCTGATGACACCCAGCTGTACATCTCCACCCCGGACCACCAAAACGATGCCCTTGAAGTGATGTCCCAGTGCCTGGAGGCCGTACAGATCTGGATGGGGAGGAACAGACTCAGGCTCAACCCATCCAAGACCGAGTGGCTGTGGTTTCCAACGTCCCGATATAGTCAGCTGGTGCCATCGCTGGCTATTGGGGGCGAATCATTGGCCCCCACGGAAAGGGTTCGTAACTTGGGCATCCTCCTGGATTCGCGGCTGTCTTTAGAAGAGCACTTGACGGCCGTGACCGGGAGGATTTTTCATCAGGTTCGCCTGATTCGCTAGTTGCGTCCCTTTCTAGATCGGGACTCGCTACGCACAGTCACTCATGCCCTCGTCACCTCTCGTCTGGACTATTGTAACGCTCTCTACATGGGGCTCCCCTTGAGGTGCATCCGGAGGCTCCAACTGGCGCAGAGTGCGGCCGCGCGGGTGGTTATGGGAGCGGCGTGGAGCTCCCATGTAACACCTCTCCTGCACGAGCTGCACTGGCTCCCGGTGGTCTTCCGGGTGCGCTTCAAGGTTCTGGTTACCACCTTTAAAGCGCTCCATGGCTTAGGACCTGGTTACTTACGGGACAGCCTACTACCATCAATAGCCTCCCACCGTCCAGTACGCTCCCACAGAGAGGGGCTCCTCCAGGTGCCGTCGGCCAAACAATGTCGACTGTCAGCCCCTAGGGGGAGAGCCTTCTCTGTGGGGGCACCGACGATCTGGAACGAGCTCCCCCCAGAGATACGGAGGATTCTGGATCTGCGCACCTTCCACCACGAGTTGAAGACTCTTTTATTTCATCAAGCTGGCCTCGCCTAAATCTTCTCCCTTTTAAGTGCAAATTTTTAAATTTTAATGTGTTTTAAAATATGGGTATTTTAAATTATGGGTATTAATTCAGCCACATTTATTTAATTCATTTTATTCAATTTTAAATTTTGTATATGTATGTGTTTTATTCCATGGCTGTTCACCGCCCTGAGTCCTTCGGGAGTAGGGCGGTATAGAAATTCAATAATAAAAATAAAATGAAAAATAAATGTCCAGATATGGAGAAAGTCCTTTGTATCATGTATGTAATATGAGATGTGGAGCCATAATAATGCCTTTTGATGACGCTGTACTTTGATTACTAATAAAAGAAATTGCGGGGCTTTGTTCTACGCTCTCTCATCCCGAGAAACACTTGTCCTGTGTCTTCTCTAATCTGGACCTCTCATGGGAAGCCCGCCAAGATGATCGCAACACAGAAGGTCCCGCGAAAAGAAAGGGAATGACCAAGAAATCATTCTAAAAGCCACATCAGTGATATCTTCACCCTATATCCATGATGGCGAACCTATGGCACGCGTGCCACAGGTGGCACACAAAGCCGTATCTGTGGGCACGCGAGCATTGCCCTAGCTCAGCTCCAGTGCATGTATGTGTGCCGGCCAGTAGATTTTTGGGCCTTCTGGGCCCACCAGAAGTCGGGAAACTGGCCATTTCTGACCTCCGGGGAGCCTCCGGGCGGGGGGAGGCAGTTTTTGCCCTCCCCAGGCTCCAAAAAAGCATCTGGAGTCTTGGGAGGGTGAACAATGGGCCTTCAGGGCCCATTGGAAGTTGGGAAACGGGCTGTTTCTGGCGTCTGGAGGGCCTCCGAGGGGGTGGGGAAGGCTGTTTTCACCCTCTCCAGGCTCCAAGAAAGCCTCTGGAGCCTGGGGAGGGCAAAAAACAGGCCTACTGGGCACACTGGTAATCTTTTTGCCGTCGCATGCCAAAAGCAGGGGGAGCACGGGGGAGGTCGCTCATGCATGCACGGGGGGTTGGGCATGGGTGGGGCATTGAATTATGGATGTGGGCATGCACGCGCGCGACCCCCCCACACACACAGACACCGCTTTTGGCACACGACGGCAAAAAGGTTAGCCATCACTGCCCTATATTCATTTAAATCTAATTTAGGATTTCCGGCAACGAGGAACGGCACAGAGTTTAAAAGGTTGAGGATGTAAGGTGATTCCTACTAGCGGTTCCTGACTGAGTTCTTTCACTCCTTCGGGTAGCTGCCATTTGAAGCTTCTCAGCAGGTTGGTAAACAAAAGGAAAGACTCCATTCTTACTAAGTTTTCCGCCACACAGACACGAGCTCCTGCAAAGGAAATATTAGAAAAAAACAAGAAAGGGAAGAATTAAATTCATCCCTGAGAGAACAGTCTTGACATCGATCAAAGGCAAACATACCAAAGACTAAATAAATAAATAATAAATCCAAGATGGGCCTGGAGGGAGGGAGTCAAGCAGGGCCGGATTTAGATGAAAAGAGGCCCTAGGCTATTCCACTTATAAGGCCCTTTCATCTATAGTGAAAGTGTAATTTTAATTTTGCTAACAATTTGTAAATTTCTTGTCTGGGCAAGTGATCCCACCATGCAGGCTAATGACAGCTGAGTTCAGATATAGATGAAAAGATGGAATTACAGAATATGTTCGTTTCTTGATTGTAGAGTATTAAATCATTGTAGGTAGTCCTTGACTTACAACGGTTCATTTAGTGACCCGTTTGAAGTTACAACGGCACTGGAAAAAGTGACCTAGGACCGTTTTTCACAGATATGACAGTTGCTCCTAAGTCCCTTTTTTCAGTGCCGTCATAACTTTGAACAGTCACTAAATGAACTCTTGTAAGTTGAGGACTACCTGTAGTTAATATATATGAAGAGTAAACTTTATTTTTTATATTTTTTATTACAATATTGTGGGGCCATAGTTGTCCAGGGCCTTAGGTGGCCCATGGGTCACGAGTTAGACACGCCTGCTCTAGACCGTTATCCTGGAAGATTCAGTTTCTCCAGGAGACGGGCATTGCCAGAGATCCCATCGGCTCTAACAGAGAGGTCAGAAACTGGATTTCAAAAGAGCACCAAAGGAAGTGATCCAAACCCGGTCCCAGATTTTCCTTTTCAAGACTGCGGGAACTAGCCAAACAGAATATGTTGGATAATAGCCAAATAACAGAGGGAGGTATGGAAGAAAATATTCCCGAAATTAGATTAAATAAAACATATTTTTGTGATAAATCTGTGTAACATGAAAAGAGTAATAGATGACAAGGGAGATAAAATCAAAGATAAATTGATAGAGTTTAAGATATTAAGAATCGAGGAAAGGGTCAAGAGAATTAGATAGAACTTTGCTTTATAAAGTGTAATAATGGAGTGGTATAGAATTTGAACTTAAGATTTGTGGTGATAAAATTGTAAGGTAAATAATTAGAAAAAGAGGTTAGAATATTGTTTAAAAAATCTTTTTTGATACTGATGCAAAAAGATATAAGATGAAGAAAAACAAGATATGATTAAGATTGATATATAGAAATAAAAATGAGTGAGTTAATTTGAAATTAAAATTGTATTGATACAATAGATTTGTTTAGATGACGATATTAGAATTTCTGTTAAAACTTGTTCTTATAGATTTTGAACTTTTACTGTAGAGTTTTGACTAAAAATTTTTCTATGTTTTGATTTTGAATTTTAAAAGATATAATGGGAAATTGTGAATGGAGCCTTTTTAAAATGTGAGCAATTGTACCTATTCATGACCGGATCGAGACTTCGCTCTCGAAAGAGATGTATTTTATGTGTTATGTTGGAAAAAATAAAAAAAATACTTTGAGAAAAAAAAAGAAAAAAGACTGCGGGAGGCCCAATCAAGGATGTCCCACCGCTTTCTTCTCAATCCTCTTTCTAACAACCAGGAAAATGATTCAGAGTTTACCTGCTCCAAATGCCAGAAATTCTTCTCTCTTCATAAAATTTCCCTCTTTGTCCAAAAAATGATTTGGATTGAATTCTTCGGGACTCTCCCATTGCTTAGGATCCAGAAGAACCGAACGGAAATCTACAAAAATTAAAGTTTCCTGAAGGGAAGACAATTCACAAGGTTTGAGCCAACTCAGTTTTAGCCTTTGACTACCGTTACACTCCTCTGAAGCCAGGAATAGGCAACCCGTGGCCCTGGAGTGGCATGTGGCTCTTTCATCACTCTGCTGTGGCTCCAGACAGAACCGGTAGTAGTGACTCCTTGCCTGGCCTGAGAAGATAAGGGCGACTGCAGGGGATGGAGACTCGCTCTGATACATTTACACTCAAGGCAGCCCTCACCTCTCACCGCTTCGGGCTCGGAGCTGTAAGCCATGTGCAGGAAGCACTACGGCAGAGAGAAGGGGACAGGGCTGATTCTCCAGCACCCCATCTCTTGCTGGGTCTCACAGGTACTTCTTCTGGCCCTAGTTAGTGCTAGGCGCACCTCGGTTGCTTGGGGAGACATGCAACCTGCTCTCTGCCCTGAGACACTGGCCCGACACAGCTGCAGTCAAAGCTGCTGCTCGTTCTGTCCCCGTACCACACACGCACTCCCACAGACGGTCCGGAGTTAATAAGCCACATGACAAAACTCTTTGAAGATAGAGGCTCCCAGTGTTTTCTTTTCTGTGTGAAATGGGTCCAAATGGCTCTTTGAGTGTTAAAGATTGCAGACCCCTGTCTTAGGCGACAACTCAACATTGCTTCTCTAAATTTGGTGGGGCTAGTTCCTTCTCAATGGTCATCAAAACAACTACACCGTTAATATGATTTTAGGTATGTAGGAAGGCCCCCTTCCCCACCCCAGAAGAATGAAATATTTTGGGAAATATTAAAAAAAGGAAGGTTAGAATATTTCCCCTAAAGGAAAAATAGGAAAAAAATCGTAAGGGAGGCAGAAACCAGCAACACTCGCCCTGCTGCCAAGCAGAAACTGAGGAGGTCAATTTTTACAAATGCAGATTTGGTAATCCATTCTAGACAGGATACATCAAAACTCCTTGCAGCAAAGTTTGACAGCTAACAAAGGCAGAATGGTTTAGAACAAGCAGCCCCTCCTCACCCAAGATCCAACACAGGACCAAAGCCATTAACCTCATAGGAATTGCCCAACATCCTTTCAGAACACAATCAGCCTCCAGCCTCCATTTTATTTCCAGTGCCTTTCTCCAGCGTGGAACTGGACCTGGATATTTCTTCCAACAGATATTTCTGCAATCAATCAATCAATCAATCAATCAGAATAGTGACCTTGGAGGTCTTCTGGTCCAGTCCCCTGCTCAAGCAGGAGACCCTATACCCGTGATGGCGAACCTATGGCAGGTGTGCCAGAAGTGGCATGCAGAGCCTTTTCTCTGGACACGTGAGCCATCGGCCATTGCACTTCCGGGTTCCAGCGCGCCTGCTAGCTGGTCTTCATGCACACGGAAGCACCGAAACCGGAAGAATAACTGCATGCACATGTGGGGAAGATGATCTTCCGGTTTCCCATGTTTGCATGTGCACTGGGTACCTGGTCTTTGCATGCGCATGTGCACCAAAAACCGTAAAACCAGGTGTTCGGTGCGCATGCACGTGCCAGAAAGCAGAATATTATCTTCCCGGTGCGTACATGTGCACCAGGCTTCTGCTCTTCCGGTTTCCAGCACGCATGCACCTTCCCGTTTCAGCACTCGGTGCCAACAAGGTTCGCCAACACTGCCCTATACCTGTTGTGGCCTGTTTGCGGCCTGTGCAGATTGTAGCTGATTCTGACAGCGAGGAGGCTAGTGTGGTGCTGCGCCAGCAGCCTGTGCAGCTGGCTGTCAGCCTCTGACTTTTTGCTTTGGCTGCCATAAGAAACGGGGGAGGGAAGAGCAGAGGGGGGAGGGAAACAAGCTGCTGGATTGAAGAAACGAAACCTAAGCACCGAAGTGGCTATCGGGTCAACCGTCATCATGTTCCTGATTGATGACGATGCCAGACGTGTGTCCACCTGATCTCTGGGCGACCTTTGGATTGGGTGATTGATGATGAATAGTGGGAGGGGATGCTTTCTATATGCAACTTTCGCGCCTATTGCTTTAGTTTCAGCTTTCCTTGATTGTGTTCATTTCATTTTCCAGTAAAAGTACATTACTCTATAAAATATGGAGTTTGGCTCATTCTTTCCTGGATTTTGAAGGAAGCAAGCCTGACATTAAGCTGAAACACACTTCAGTCATCCCGGAAAACCACCGAGGGGATTGTGATCCAGTCCATGTTAGATCAGGGAACTGAGGAAATGCAAATGGGAGCATCGGGGTCA
This sequence comes from Pantherophis guttatus, assembly GCF_059756535.1. Taxonomy (NCBI): domain Eukaryota; kingdom Metazoa; phylum Chordata; class Lepidosauria; order Squamata; family Colubridae; genus Pantherophis; species Pantherophis guttatus. Next base: position 5,273,777 of record NC_142068.1, on the reverse strand, counting down.
GCGATGCCTCCATTTCAAACAGAGGAAGAAACTGCCGAATGGTTGAGAAGACTCCGACTCCCAGAGGAGACTGAGGAAACCAGATGGTCGAAAGGAGTAGGAAGGCTGCCGGACTGGGGAGGGACCCCCCAGTGTGTAACCAGCTCCAGACCATGTAAGGGGGAGGCAGTGTGGCCGCAGGAAGAAAAGGAGAAACTCATGCTGGCACAGGCAGCGCAACTCCTCCATGATCTTGAAGAAAGCTGGAAAAACCGTGAGTTTTATGGGTTCCCTGTGGAGAAGGGAGGAGACGGCCCCAGAGGGAAGTCAGAAGGAACAGCTTGTGGGGGAGAAGAGAGGAAGCTGAGGAAAGAACATCTCAGACTTCGGAGGCTCGAATGAGGGATGCAACAGGTCAGGGACCCCCAGCCTTGCAGGCTCCTCCCCGCAGACGTAAAAAACCAAAAATTCCCCCCCTAACCGGGAAATATGATGGGAATCCAAAGTTACAAAGTTTCCTGGGGTTTGCGAATTTTTATAGACAGTTTATTCCCTCATTTGCCAAAATAGCTCTTCCTATAACAAATCTTCTGAAAACTAAGGGTGAGGCAAAACCAAGGCCCTCATGACCTCTTGAATGGACTATGGACTGTCAAGCAGCTTTCGAAAAATTGAAACGACTGTTTGCTGCTGAGCCGGTCCTCAAACATCCAGACATGGAAGAGCCTTTTGTAGTACAAGCAGACACGAGCGACATGGCTGTGGGAGCAGTACTTTTGCAAAAGAACACAGAAGGGGAATTACAACCCTGTGCTTACACGTCCCGTAAATTATCAGAAACCGAGAGGAGATGGGCCATATGGGAAAAGGAAGCTTTTGTGGTGCGATGGGCATTGTTAATGTGGAGACAATTTCTAGAAGGAGCAAAGCACCCGTTTGAAATTTGGACTGATCACAAAAATCTGGAGGCGTTGAAAACACCACGTAAACTGTCACCTAAGCAAGCTCGTTGGGCCCAGCATTTCAACCGTTTTAATTTTACCCTACGTTACATTCCTGGTGGAAAGAATTTCATGGCAGATGCTCTCTCCAGAATGCCTCAATACAACAGGACCAAAAAAGAAGTGGTTCAACCCATCATCCCTTCCACACAACTGGCAGCGCCCGTGACTACCAGAGCTCAGGCGAGGGCCGATCCAGCTTTTTCAGACGACCTACTACAGAAATTACAAGAAGCCTTAAAAACTGACTAATGGTTTAAAACCCATTCAAATGAATGCACTCTTCGTGATGGTCTAGCTTGGACTGGGGCTAAATTGTATGTTCCCAAGAGTTTAAGACTAACAGTATTACAATACGCTCATGATGCCAAGGCAGCCGGACACTTTGGATTTGTTAAAACTCTACATCTTGTTAAAAGACAGTTTTGGTGGCCTGCCCTCAAAAAGGACATAGAAGCATACGTGGCTAGTGGTCCGGTGTGTGCCTCAGCTAAAAGACCTCTGGGGAAGCCACCTGGGTTGCTGCAGAGTGTGGCAAGACCGGATGTCCCTTGGAAGGAAATATCCATGGATTTTATTGTGGACTTACCAGAAAGTGAAGGGTGCACAGTCATTTGGGCAGTAACAGATTTGTTTTCCAAACAAGTACATTTCATCCCCATTTTCCAGTAAAAGTACATTACTCTATAAAATATGGAGTTTGGCTCATTCTTTCCTGGACTTTGAAGGAAGCAAGCCTGACATTGGCACTCGAGTCGGACAATGAGGAGGCTGGAGAAGATGTGGTGCCAGAGGCGGGGATTCAGCCAGGGCCTTCAGAACCTCCAGAAGCTCCCTTAAGTGAAGAGGACGAAGAGGAGGAGTCTCTTCTCAATGCACGGGCGCACAGAGCTGCCAAAAAGCAGGAGTGGCTCCTCAGGAGGAGGTCTCCTCGAGAGTAAGGCTTGGGGCTAATTGGCCACTCCCTTAGCTTATTTAAGGAGGAACGCCGACTGAAGCAACCCCTTGCTCAAGCAGGAGACCCTATACCATTTCAGACAAGTGGCTGTCCAATCTTTTCTGAAAAGCCTCCAGTGATGGAGCACCCACAATTTTTGAAGGCAAGCAGTTCCACTGGTTAATTGAGAAGAATGCATGTGTGATTACGTATATACGTAAATTATAAAGTTCCTCGTTTCTTAGATATTTTTGCGTGTGTGAAAGGGAGTGTGCCTCTAAGACCCTGCATAATACAAGAAGTTGCTCTCAGGATTTATGTCATAAAGTGGGAATGTTTGATGCTTGTTTCATTTGATGGAAAGAAGTCCGCTTGATCCTGAAGGCCAGACATGGAATAATGGATGGAAACTGATCCAGGAGAGATTCAATCTAGAAATAAGGGGAATTTTTTTCTGACAGTGAGAACAATCAACCCATGGATCAGAAGTTGCCTTCAGAAGTTGTGGGAGCTTCTTCACTGGAGGCTTTCAAGAAGAGACTGGACTACCCTCTGTCAAAAATGATGTAGGTCTCCTGCTTGAGTGGGGTGGGAGGGTTGGACTAGATGACCAACAAGGTCCCTTCCAACTCTGTTATCTGTTCTCTTACCTTTGGAATAGAAAGGCCGCAGACGTTTACATTTTTCATTGTTCTCCTGGGAATACCAATTAAAATGTATTTTGAACGCAGAATTTCATGAAGCACAGCCTGAGTGTAAGGCAATTTCCACCGGTCTTCATAACAAATGGAATCAGAGGAACCCAAAACAGTTTCCATTTCTTTGTAGACTTTATCTGGGTGAAATGTTAGAAAAAGGTAAATAAACCACAGTATTGTAGAGGGTGATAGGGGAGATCCTTTACGACTGTATAATGTCACTGTGCACGACCTTCTGAAATAGTACCGAAAAAACAAGGCGCATAAGATCCTCACTCCCATCACCTCACCAAGATCTTCAGAGAAATGGAAGGGGAGTCCTGGAATTGGGAACTTCCTTGACAGATATTATGTTGCATCCTTCAAGGTGAGTCTGGGCACAGGGGACATCAGGGTTCCGACGGCGAGCCAATGTCATCTAGCGGTGCCCAGGGGTAGGGTGTTCTCTGTGGGTGCTCCCACCTTCTGGAATGAGTTACCTACCGAGTTACCTACTGATTTCCGCTCCTTCCGTCGGGACCTGAAGACTTGGCTGTTCAAGCAAATAGGCTGACTCTGATTTCGGGTTTTATTATTTATTATTAATTAGTTATTTGGCTTAAAATGGGATTTTATTGTACATGTTTCTTAACTTGTGTTCACCGCCCTGAGTCCTTCGGGAGAAGGGCGGCATATAAATACATGTAATAAATAAATAAATAAATAAATTTATCTCTATGATGGTTTACATGTAGTCCTTGACTTTCAACCACAATGGAGCCCAAAATTTCTGTTGTTAAGTGAGACATTTGTTAATGGAGTTTTGCCCCATTTTATGACCTTTCTTGTTAAGTGAGTCGCTGTAGTCGATAAGTTAGTAACCCGGTTGTTAAGTGAATCTGGCATCCCCATTGATTTTGCTTGCCAGAAGGTGATCACATGACTTTGGGACACAGCAACGGTCATAAATATGCGCACGAGCGAACCGGTAGCAAAGGTACGTGAAACCCACCAATGGTTGCAACTGAAAAACCGTCTTAAGTCACTTTTTTCAGTGCTATTGTAACTTTGAATGATCACTAAATGAACTGTTGTAAGTCGAGGACTACCTGTATTCAGTCTCATTTCCCAGATGAGCCAGAACTACCGTTTTTCTTACCTTGGATATCTGGATATGTCACCATGAGCAAAAGAGCCCATTGCAGAAAGCTTCCTGTGGTTTCTGTCCCAGCAACAAAAAATTCCATAATGCAAAGAGCCATGTTTTCATGATCAAAGGTTGAGTTGGGCTCACTCTGTTTCTAACAAAAGGAGAGATTTTAGTTAGAATTATTTATTACTTTGGTGCCTTGGAGTCAGTCTTGACTTTTGGTCAGGGGTGGGTTCTAAATTTTTTTACTACCGGTTCTGTGGGCGTGGCTTATTTTGTGGGTGTGGCTTGATGGTCATGTGACAATTCTTTAGGATTTAGCAGAGGTACTGGTCTACCAGGCTTTTAACTGCTTGCAGAGCTGTACCGGTCTACCCATTTATTTTTTCAGGCACTGGTCTACTCATGTATTTTTGCAGGCACTGGCCTACCCATTTATTTTTGCAGGCACCGGTCTACTCATGTATTTTTGCAGGCACTGGCCTACCCATTTATTTTTGCAGACACCGGTCTACTCATTTGGACAGGATACTGAGGCAGCTGAATGCGACCACATGTTTATTGGACCCGTGTCCCTCCTGGTTGGTGCTGGCTTCCCAGGAGGTTACGCGAGGCTGGCTCCAGGGGATTATCAACGCTTCCTTGAGTGAGGCTGTCTTGCCACCCGCCTTGAAAGAGGCGGTGGTGAGGCCCCTCCTCAAGAATCTGGCTCTGGATCCGGCTGTTTTGGCTAACTATCGTCCGGTCTCCAACCTTCCCTTCTTGGCGAAGGTTGTTGAGAGTGTGGTGGCACAACAGCTTCCTGGATACCTGGATGAAGCAATCTATCTGGATCCACTCCAGTCTGGCTTCAGGCCTGGGCACAGCACGGAAACGGCATTGGTCGCATTGGTGGATGATCTCTGGAGGGCTCGGGATAGGGGTTGTTCCTCTATCCTGGTCCTGTTAGATCTCTCAGCGGCTTTTGATACCATCAACCATGGTATCCTGCTGTGCCGGTTGGAGGGGTTGGGAGTGGGGGGCACCGTTTTGCAGTGGTTCTCCTCCTATCTCTCTGACCAGTCACAGTCGGTGTTGGCAGGGGGGCAGAGGTCGACCCCAAGGTGCCTCGTTTGTGGGTGCTGCAGGGGTCGGTCCTCTCTCCCCTTCTGTTCAACATTTATGTGAAGCCGCTGGGCGAGATCATCTGTGGCTTTGGGGTGGAGTTCCATCAGTACACTGATGATACTCAGCTGTACATCTCCACCCCAGGCCATCCCAACAATGCCCTTGAAGTGATGTCCCAGTGCCTGGAGGCCATGCGGACCTGGATGGGGATTAACAGGCTTCGACTCAACCCTTCCAAGACCGAGTGGCTGTGGCTTCCGGCGTCCCGATATAGCCAGCTGGTGCCATCACTGGCTATTGGCCCCCACAGATAGGGCTCACAACTTGGGTGTCCTCCTGGATGCACGGCTGTCTTTAGAAGAGCATATGACAGCCGTGGCCAGGGGGGCTTTTTATCAGGTCCGCCTGATTCGCCAGTTGCGTCCCTTTCTGGATCGGGACTCCTTACGCACAGTCACTCAGGCGCTCGTCACTTCCCGCCTGGACTACTGCAATGCTCTCTACATGGGGCTCCCCTTGAGGAGCACCTGGAGGCTCCAACTGGTGCAGATGAGGCTGCGCAGGGGATTATGGGAGTGAGGGGGCGCTCCCATGTGACACCTCTCCTGCATGAGTTGCATTGGTTTCCAGTGGTCTTCCAGGTGCACTTCAAGGTGTTGGTCACCACCTTTAAAGCGCTCTATGGCATGGGACCTGGGTATTTGCGGGACCGCCTTCTGCCGCCGATAGCCTCCCACTGACCAGTATGCTCCCACAGAGAGGGACTCCTCAGGGTGCCGTCAGCCAGGCAATGTCGGCTGACAACCCCCAGGGGGAGGGCCTTCTCTGTGGCAGCTCCTGTCCTCTGGAACGATTTGCCCCCGGAGATACGAAGGATATCGGATCTCCGGGTTTTTTGCCGTGCCCTGAAAACTTTTCTTTTCCATCAAGCAGGGCTGGCGTGAAACCTCCCCCCCCCTTTTAAGTCTTTTTTAGCTTTTTAAATTGTCAAATGGGTTTTAGTTTTCAATGTTTTAAATTCTTGGGCCACAGTTATATAATTCTTTTAATAATTTTAAATTTTGTATTGATATGTGTTTTAGTTCTGGCTGTGCACCGCCCTGAGTCCACTAGGAGAAGAGCAGATATAAATTGAATAAATAAAATAAAAAAAAATAAAATTTGTTTTTGGAGGCACCGGTCTACCACCAAACTGCCTTTTACCACTGATCAGCTGTAGGGCGGCCCTTTGAAGCCCCGCGGCAAGTGTTTAAACAGTTTTTTTCCTTATAGCCCATCAGCTGGGACTCAGGAGGCAGCAATAGATTGGGGGTGGGGCCAAATAAAAGGTAAGAATAACGTGGGGGGGGGGCGGGGGCCCCAGAACCGGTTTGGTGATGTCATATCGTCACCGCTACCGGCTTGGCGGAACCGGGCGGAACCAGGAGGAACTCACCATTGCTTTTGGTGATTGCTTGACAAGTCCCTGCAGTTTTCTTGGCAAGATGCCAGAAGTGATTTGCCATTGCCTGCTTCCTAGATCTGAAACAGAATGGCTGCCCCCAAAATCACCCAACTGGCTTTGTGTTGTTAGAAGGAAAATCCATCTGGTTCAGTTCCAAGCTGGGAGAAAGACCCTAGAAACAACATGGAGGCTGATTGGAAAGAAAGGTTTATTGATGAAGCAGGGTTCTGGGCAGTGGTGAAACTGAACCAGTTTGCTACCGGTTCGCTGGCCGTGCATGCCAGCGAACAGCGAAACCCACGCTGCACTTGCGCATGCACAGTACGTGCCAAAAGGAGGCTTGGAAAGGTAAGTAGAACAGCAAGGGGGGGATCAGCTGTGCCGCGCGATTTAGCTTTGCTAGAAAGCAGGATTTCCTGCTTTCTAGCAAAGCTGAACCCTGCGGCACAGCTGATCATCGGAAATACCGGTCCAACCAAATCGGTAGATTTTTAAACTCAAGACCCTACTGTTCCGACAGGCGGGGCTATCTAATCGAATGATTTTAAATTGGGTTTTAACTTTGGGTTTTAAAATTCAGCCAAAACTATTTAATGATTTTAATTAATTTTAACTATGATATTGTATATTTATGTTTTTAATTTTGGCTGTACACTGCCCCGAGCCCTTCGGGAGGAGGGCGGTATATAAATAAAATTATTATTATTATTATTATTATTATTATTATTATTATTATTATTATTATTAGTAGTAGTAGTAGTAGTAGTAGTAGTAGTAGTAGTAGTTAACCTTTAGTGAGATTCACAGCCTTTGAGGCTGGTTAATAGCTCAGCAGCTCGAGTCCTAACCAAGGACCTAGGAACTGTTAAGGTATCGTCGGAGGATGTAAGCTGTTCCGAGTAAGGTGGTTTTTTGTAGAGTCAAAATGTTCAAGTCTGGCAAATTTAGAATTTCTAAATAGCGGGGTAGCCCTTTGGGTATTGCTCCGAGGGCTCCAATTACAATCGGGACAACACACGATTTCTTTTTCCACAGTCGCTCAACTTCAATTTGTAAGTCTCGGTACTTTGTGATTTTTTCTTGCTGCTTATCTTCAATTCGTGCATCACCAGGTATTGCAATGTCAATGAACCATACTTTTTTCTTTTCAACTATTGTTATGTCAGGTGTGTTGTGGACCAAGTGCCTGTCAGTCTGAATCCTAAAGTCCCACAAGATCTTGAGTTTCTCATTCTCTAAAACTTTCTCAACCTAATGTTCCCAGTGGTTTTTGCTGTACTCAAATCCAAACTTCTGGCACAATTTCCAGTGAATGATCTTAGCAACACGGTCATGGCATTGTAGGTAGTCAGTTTGTGAAATTTTGCTACACCCACTGATCAGGTGGTCAACTGTCTCATCTTTCTCATTGCATAGGCGGCATTTGCTGTTGCTGGTAACATGTTGAATTTTTGCCTTCATGCAGTTTGTGGCTAGGGCTTGTTCTTGAGCTGCCAAAATAAAGCTTTCTGTTTCTTTTTTCAGTACTCCTGATCTTAACCAGTTCCAAGTTAGTTTCTGGTCAGCTTTGCCTTCAGTACTTTTCAAGTATTGGCCATGCAGAGCTTTGTGTTTCCAATTTTCAGCTCGCTGCTCAATTACTTCTTTCTTATATTCTGCTTTTGTTTTAGTTGTCTTTAAAAGGCCTCCTTTATTTACTTCCTTAATCATTGGTTCTTCACTTTTCTGGATGTAATCATTCAAGCTGCATTTTTCTTCTTCCACAGTCTGCTTTACTTGTAGGAGTCCTCGACCACCCTCTGCTCTTGGTAAATATAATCTGTCAACATCACTTTTAGGGTGCAAGGCATGATTCATTGTCATAAGCTTCCTTGTTTTTCTGTCCAAATTGTCTAACTCCATCTGGGTCCAGTCAATTATTATTATTATCATTATTATCATCATCATCATCATCATCATCATCATCATCATCATCATCATCATCATTATTATTATTATTATTATTATTATTATTATTATTATTATTATTAAACTACCAGTTCAACCAAACCCGTAGCTTTTTTTACTACCAGTTCGCCCGAACTGGAGTGAACCGGTAGCATTTCATCCCTGGTCCTGGGGCAGCTGACCAATTGGTTTGATGAGTACATGGATTTTTATCAGGTTCAGAGATGCTGCTGGGGGAGGGGTTGTGCAACGTCTGAAATGCCCTTGGGAGATTGTGCAATGTAGTGAGCTCTGTGTCTTCTGCTAAATGGTAGTGGGTTAATCTTATTACAGTAGGACCTCTGGTCACGAACGCTTCTGACCATGACCAAATTGGGTTCCCACCAAAAAATTCACAAAATTTTTGAATCTGGTCGCAAACACATATTCGGGTGGCAATCAAATGCGGCCACAGCCGATTTCCCCTTCTGTGCTGATTCCCCTTCTGTGCCATTTTTTTTTTTTTTTGTAAGCGCATGTGCTTCTGATCTCGACCAAATCAGGTTGCGATCCAAGTTACGGTTGTGACCAGAGGTTCTACTGTATGTCCTAAATGGTCATATCCTGTTCTTAGAATTTGGGTGGAGGAGAATGTAAATTTTTAATCCCATCGCTGGAGGTGAAGGTCTATCTTTCTTAATTGGTGCAAAATATCTGCTGGATGCTATTAAGAAAGACTGAGTTTGCTTCCCGTCCTTAAGAGTATGTTTCTCCATTTCTCCTTTAGGGAAATATAATATTCTGGCTTTCTCTGTTAGGGAAATATAATATTCTGCCTTTTTAATATTTCCCAAAATATTCCATTCTTCTATGAGGGGGAGGGGGCTTCCCACAGTGTCTAAAGCGGGACTAGAACTCAATCTCCTGGTTTCTAACCTTGTTTTAACCCCTGTACTGAACTAGCTCTTTTAATTAGAATTAAGTATGTGCAAAATCTATTTTTTCTGGGAATGGAACATTGTAGAGAAACCTGAAACTTTCTACCTTTTCTCTAGACCTTGCCAATCCAGCTATTCTGATCCAAAATAAAGGCTAATTTCCCAGAAACCTATACACTAGAAGTAGTTGATGAAACACGGAATTGTTTCAGCAGTGGAATCCATGTGAGATATCATGAATTGCTTCCAAATCAAAGATTAGCTTCAGGAAATCACTGATCCAGGTTGGCATGGAATGGAGAAGTAATAGAATGTGTTGCAGTTTTCTGGAACGTTCCATTCTCAAACAGAATGTGTATCCCTATTTAACATATACATGCCACACTGAAGATTGTCTGATCATTGTGCTATTCTCATGACATGATATTAAACAGTCACTTTTCTGTGTTTTGAATACTAAACCCCTTATAGAACGGAGATCCAAAATGGGACTAATATAAGGAGTAGTTGTTAAGTGGGGGTGTTGGAATATACAGTGCTCATGTATTTTGTGCAAGAACTTCAGCCGTGATGGCGAACCTGTGGCACGCATGGCAGAGGTAGCACACAAAGCCCTCTCAGTGGGCACGCATGCCGTCGCCAGCTGCTCTTCCGGGTTCCATTGCATGCATTCGCACTGCCTAGCTGGTCTTCATGCATGCGCGTGCCGGAATCCGAAAGAGACCAGCTAGCCAGCACACGACGGAACCTGGAAGAGAGCAGCTGGTTGGCGCACACCTGTGTGATGTAACCCGGAAGTGCAGCTGGCTGCCGCACGCATGCGCACCGGCCAACTACTCTCTTCCAGGTTCCAGCGCTCTGGCGTGCGTGTGCTCCAGTTTCGGCACTCAATGCCAAAAAGGTTAACCGTTACTGAACTACAGCAATATTAATTAGAGACAATAGATGGCAGTGCTTATAAATTTGTAGCTCCATCTATGGTATACTAGTCTATGTGTTTTCTCTGAATAAAGTTTCCTGCTTCCTTGTTGCAGTTAAGCAGAAAAGCACATGGGGAGTGTGCATTATCTGTTCTGAAGGGCTATATACAGAATTTCTAACAGCTTCTTATCTTTTAATTAATTTACAAGAAGCCAAGAGACGTAAATTCTAATGATAGTATTAAAGTTAATTGAACTTAAAAGGTGTGTCTGTGTGCATAAACAAACAAACAAACAAACATACATACAAGCAGGCAGTTTTTAACACAGGCTAAGAACTTGAATAGCTCTGAATAGCCCATGTTCTCAAAGGCTCAAAAAATCCTCTTGACATATCTGTGGATCCCAGCAGGCATGATTAAAATTCCCAGAAGATCCTTACCTTTTCTATCTGGAGAAGATAAAGATCCAGGAAATCCTCTGGCTGACGCAGGGCCAAATCTTGGCTGTGTTTCTCTGACTCTTCCTTTAGAAGTGACATCCCTGTCTGGACCGATGCTTGTATCTTCTGATGAGGCCCTGGGAGATGTTTCACTAGCCATGGAAACAATTCATAGAACTACAAGAGAAGTAAAAACAAAATCCTATCAGCTCCCTGATGAGTTAGGTAATGCAGGTAGTCCTCGAATTACAACAATTCATTTAGTGACCATTCAAAGGTAGAATGGCACTGAAAAAAGTGGCATGATCATTTTCCACACGTACAACCATTGCAGCATCGCCCATGGTCTCGTGATCAAAATTCAGACTCTTGGCAACTGACTCATACTTATGACGGTTGCAGTATCCCGGAGTCACGTGATCCCCTTTTGCGACCTTCCGACAAGCAAAGTTAATGCTTGGGGAAGCCAGATTCACTTAATAACCGTGTTACCAACTTAACAACTGCAGCAACTCACTTAACAACTTTGGCAAGAAAGGCAGCAACATGGGGCAAAATTCGCTTAACAACTGTTTCACTTAGCAACAGAAATTTTGGACTCAATGGTGGTCGTAAGTCAAGGGCTACCTGGGCTGCATAACAAAGACAACTACTAGAGGTCAGTAAAACATTCTTTTTTTTTAATTATTTTATCTTACACATCCAACAAACATTAAATCTATAGCGGTCTACATCCCAAAGCGAAAAGGAAATAAACTTGTCCCATTACATATATAGGGTAACGTACAAAAGTCTATTACATATACCAATTGACATGCTTATCCAATATCTCTATTTATAGCTCGATTTGACATCCAATTATACCATTGACTCCAAGATATATAGTAATCTATGTCCCCCCGTCCTTTCAGTAACATAGTAAGCCGATCTGATTCCGCACAATTCATTATTTTCTGAATTACTACTTGTTCGGGTGGGCTAACATCCATCTTCCAGTATTGAGCCCATGCCAATCTTGCAGCTGTTGTTATATGCAGCAGCAAGTACCATGCCGCTCTATTAACATTTTCGGGTCTTATCCCTAATAAAAATACCTCAGGACACAATTGTATATGCTACCCAGGGCCGGATTTTCCTATAGGCTAACTAGGCTTCAGCCTAGGGCCTCAAGATCAAGAGGGGCCTACACAGTGGTGGGATTCTGGGGGTTCTAGGTGGCTCGGCCGAACCCTTTGTTAAATTGCTGGCTCGCCCGCCCCTCGCCTCCCACCCGCGCGGCACCAGCCTACCGTAGCCAGGGGTAGGCAATTGTGGCTCTTTTACAACCTGTGGACTTCAACTTCCAGAATTCCTGAGACAGCTTGGCTGTCTCAGGAATTCTGGGAGTTGAAGGCCACAGGTTGTAAAAGAGCCACAATTGCCCACCCCTTCCCTAGCCTGAGTTCCGCTGCCTGGGATCCACGTGGGCTGCCACGTGGTTCCCCACCGGCTCCGGATGGAGAAAGCAGGATGGAGAAAGCAGCTTCCATGCCTTCACTCACCCTCACTCTCTCTGCTCTGTTGGATCGCCGGCCGTTCGCTTACCCCGCCCACTCCCAATCTATTGCTGCCTCCGATGGCTAGAGGAAAAAAAAACTTCAAATTCTTGCCTCGGGGCTTCAAAGGGCCGCCCTAGAGCCAGTGGTGCAGCCGAACCCTTTGTTAAATTGCTGGCTTGCCCCGCCCCTCCGCACCACTATTTATTGCCAATAAATAGTGGTGGGCGAGGGGCGGGGGAGCCAGCAATTTAACAAAGGGTTCAGTGTTTTTTTTGTAATTTTATTGGCCCCCGGAGCTTGAGCATAGGCTAATTGGCCTCCCGGCTCTCAGCTGATTTGTCTCCCCTGTTTTGCTTCCTTCCAAAGAGTGCTGATTTTTTTTCCCCTAGCTATACTGAGAAACGAAAGTGAAACTGCTTTGCTGTTGCTGCAAGGTTGGAAAATTAGGCAGGCAGAATTCTTTTCTTTTTCCTCACCAAAAAAGGTAGGTGCAAACAATGGGAAATTTAGGGAAAAAGAGAAGAGTTCAGGATTTTAAAACACAAAAGAAAAAAAAGCTCTATTTAACTAGGGAATTGTAATAATTGAGATACTATTAATTGTATATTTCTGAAAGCAGAAATGGTTAAGTTGTGGTTTGGAGGAATATATGGGGGAAATTATTTGGTTTATTATTATTGGTAAATATAATTAATGGATTTGTAAGAAATTGGATTGCATGGAAATAATTGGAATATTCATATTCATATTGATTAATATACAAAAAAGGTAGTTATATAACTAATTGATTTATATTAAAATGTTGAATTTATATTAAACAACTAATATTACATAATTAACCAATGTGAGGATGGATATAAAAATAGATGACAATGGGAAGGGGTATAATATAGAATAGAAGGGAAAAATTGAATTTGATTAAGATTAGAGATGAGGATGAGCGTAATATTGGTTTTTTACAAAAATAGATGAGGAATAAATATGGCAAAAAGGAAATATAGAAATTGTAAATTTAATTGAAATGACTAAACACTGTTTAAATTTGTGAACCGGCCAAATACTCTGTTCAAAGAAAATACATTGTATGTTTGTATGTGTGTTTCTAATTATTGTTATTTATTCATATTTGTTCTCTTTTATTCTTTAAAGTTTAACAATTCATTCTTTATCTTAATATCTTTATATTTGTTTGGGGTTGGCTTTCTTCCCTTTCATCTTTTTTATTGTACAGCAATCTTTCTCCTCAAACCTACCACCTCTCTTTTCTTTCCTTCTTACTTTCTCTTCCTCCCCCTCTTCTCCTCCCTACTTCCTCTTCCTTTCTCCTTCTCCTCCTCTCTTCCTCCCTCTCTCTCCTACTCTAATTTCCCTTCCCTTCCTTCATCCCTCTCTATTGCTGTATCCTTTTATGCATATGGACTACTCAGAGGGCTGAAAAAGTTATTTCTGACTGGTCCTCGCACTTTTGACCAGTCCTCGAACTTACGACTGTCCTCACATTTTACGTTTTTGCCCTATCTTGTCACCATGGTGAAGAGAAGCAGTTGTGAAATGAGTGACATGGTTGTTAAGAAAGCTGCACGGGCATAAATGTGAGCATGGTCATAAGTGTGAGGACCGGTCAAAAGTGCGAGGCCCAGTCAGAAATGACTTTTCTCAGCCCTCTGAAAAAAGTCTATGCACATAGCCACGCCCACCCGGTCACATGACGAGCTAGCCACGCCTACACAGTCACGTGACCAGCTAGCCATGCCCACCCAGTCACGATTGCCAAGCCACACCCCCAACTAAGCCACGCCCACAGAACCTGTTGTTAAAAAATTGAATCCCACCACTGGTGAAAGGACCTCATAAGTGGAATAGCCTAGGGCCTCTTTCAATCTAAATCCGGCCCTGATGCTACCCCAACATTTCATTGAGCCACTTCAGACTATTCTTCCAAAATTTCATTGCCTCCCGGCAGGTCCACCATTGGTGGAAATATGTGCCTTCTTTAACGCCACATTTCCAACAGACTGAGGGTGTTCCAGGGAACATTTTTGCTAGTCTGGCCAGCGGTAAATGCCATCGGTATGCCATTTTATATATATTTTCTTTATATCCTATTGACCGGGTTAATTTCATATTCTTAGTCCAAATTTTGCTCCACCTCTCAGGCTCTATTGAATAACCTAGATTCTTCTCCCAGGCATGAACCGAATTCTTCGCACCTTTCTCACCTACCTCCATAGCCATAAAGAATTTATAACATTTAGATAACACCTTTTCATCCACCCCCAATAGTATTCTATCCAAAATCTGCACCTCTCGGCTAATCCCAAATCTCTGTCTATCTCTCATATACTTACTACTAATTTGCATGTACATCCACCAATCTAGGTTCACTCCTTGTTCCTGAAGTAACAATTTAGTTTTTAACTTCCCATTCGTATCTAATATTTCTTTGTAAATCAATTTTTTCCTCTGGATTATACAGACTCTGATAGATAATTGGGGTATTTTAAATTTCTGGGGTTTTAAATGGAGCCAAATTTATTTAATAATTTTAAATTTTAAATTGATGTATGTCTTGTGTTTTTAAATAGGCTGTACACCGCCCTGAGTCCTTCGGGAGAAGGGCAGTATAGAAATAAAATTATTATTATTATTATTATTATTATTATTATTATTATTATTATTATTATTATTATTATCATCACCATCATCATCATCATCATCATCATCATCGTCATCATCATCATCATCATCACATTTGCCCAGTCACAAAACAGAACATTTCCTATGTGGTTTCTAAATATTCTTTTACTATATCAAATGTTCAGTGGAAAGGAGGAGAGGCCTCTGAAAAGCTGTTCCAAATCTCTGGCTGACACGTTAAGTGATCTACGACCGTGAACTCTCCTTACATTACAGATGAAAAATAACCAATTCATAAAATAAACAATTTAATCGTTTAGGAACAATTTAACTTTGGAAGGCAATGTGGAGCTAACATTGGGCATTTTGCCTCCGAGAGCAGATGATAGTATTAGCTTTAAAACTGGAATTAGTTCGTGTATCTGCGTAAATTAAAACTTTGGTCTATTTGCCTAGATGTAAGACCACTTTCGTACAGTGGTCTTCGGAATACTAATAAGAGACTTAGAAAGTTCTAAGGGACTCAATAAGAAACTGATTACTCACCAATAAGAAAGTGGAACCTCCAAATTTGCTATAATTACTAACGTATTCTAATATCATCTGGAACTTTGCGTCTTCAGGGGGTAACCGGAATCCAAAACTCAAAAGGCAAATCATATTACAGACTGAATTATTGATGGATGGTAAAGGATCAATTGGCTGCCCTGTAAATGAAATTATACATTATCATGTTAACAACACGCCAGCTTGGAGGAGCAAGACTTCATGATGAACTGAGAGAGAGAGTTAGAAATAGGATTTAATTGTTAAGGGATGGGAATAAAGCTGGTTCTTTTTGTGAGTTTGGGGCTTGGTATCACAGTACTGATTCGAACTGCTGAACTGCCGACCTTTCGACCGACAAGCTCAGCATCTTAGCCACTGAGCCACCATGTCCCATTTTCGACATAGTTCAAATCCCTAGTGCCGCATAACGGGTTGAGCTCCCGTTTACTTGTCCCAGCTTCTGCCAATCTAGCAGTTCAAAAGCAGGTAAAAAATGCAAGTAGAAAAATAGGGACCACTTTTGGTGGGAAGGTAACAGCGTTCCATGCGCCTTTGGCATTTAGTCATGCCGACCACGTGACTACAGCAATGTCTTCAGACAGCACTGGCTCTTCGGCTTTGAAACAGAGATGAGCACCGCCCCCTAGAGACAGGAATGACTAGCACATATGTGCGAGGGGAACCTTTACCTTTATCACAATACTGGCCAAATGAGGTTGTTGAGATTTGTCCTATTTGGGGAGGGTTTGCAGGTTTGGATGGGGAGGAACTATTTCCAACTCAATCACATCAAGTCTGACTGGCTGCGGATGTTAGGGCCACTTAGATCTAGAGATACACTGTCTTTACCTTGGGTGGAGTAGCACTTCCCTGGGCAAGAATAGGGTGTAAATGGGGGCTCTTCCTGGACATCCAGGACACCCAAGGAACAGGTAGCAACTGTCTCCTGAAAGGTCATTGCAAAGCTTCAACTGGTGTTCTGGTTGCAACTTTTCTTAGAACAGGAGGTCCTTCTAATAGTCATCTATACTCTAGTCATCTCACACCTTGATTACTGCAAGATATTCTATGTGGGGCTGCACTTGAACCCCACCCAGAAGCTTCAGTTGGTCCACAATTTAGCTGTCAGTTATGGACATACCTCGGTACGCCCATAAACACCTCTGTTGGCAAACTGAACTATCCATTTGCTTCCAGGTATGATTCAGGGTGCTGGATATAACCTATAAAGCAGGGGTGAAATGATTCCAGTTCGGACCGGATCGCCTGCTCAGCTGAGTCGCACGATCATCAGAGGCTTTTTTTTTTTTTACTTTTAAAAGCATTTTTCTACAACTTCTTCCGACGACAAAATGCTTTTTTAAAAAAGCCTCTGATGATCGCGTGACTCAGCTGGGATCCTCAGAGGCTTTTCAAAGCATATTTTTCTGCAACTTCTTGGCTGAAGAGGTGGTAAAAAAAATGTTTTGAAAAGTCTCTGACGATCCCAGCTGAGTTGCCTGATCGGCAGAGAGGCTTTTCAAAGCATTAGAAAAAATGCTTTGAAAAGTTAAAAAAAAAAAGTTGGCCATGCCCACCCAGTCACATTACCCCCCCAAGCCACACCCACAGAACCGGTAGTAACAAATTTTAGATTTCACCCGCTATAAAGCCTTACATGGCATAGGGATTGGTTAGGTGAGGGAATGCATACCTCCTGGGTGTCAGCGTTCCAAATTAGGCTCTCTTCCAGCGCTGACATAACAAGATGAACTTTTACCTAGTTTTGTATGTACAGATAGTGTTTCCTGGGAGACGAGGGTGGGGGCTACATTCCTGTGAAAAGAATGTGCCGGGAGGTTTGAGATGGATCTGCATGATGGCCAATGGGACATTGGGGTTGGAGAGCGGAAGAGGAGGGGGTTGGAAGGAGGGGCCAGTTTGGCTGCAATTAGAATCAGGAATGTCAGCTTTTTAAAGTAGACCTGTAGTGGGGTCTACTTTAAGGCCAACTCCACGTGAACCCCCTGGGCCCCTGGTTGTTGGGGGCCAAACGCACTACGAGGTGCAGCGGATTCTTGATTCAAGATGGCACAGGGGGCGCCTTCAGTACTTAATTAAATGGAAGGGTTACCCATTGTCAGAGGCTTCCTGGGTGAAGAGCGCAAACATCCAAGCTGATTGCCTTATAGCAAAATTCCATGCAGACCACCCGGGAAAGCCGGGGGGGGTGCACAGCCGGGGAGGGGCTGATGAGACTAATCTTGTTGTGTTTTCCCTATGGGATAGGTGATGTCACAGAAGTGAAGGGAGAGGGGCCGGATGTCAGCGTTCCAAATTAGGCTCTCTTCCAGCGCTGACATAACAAGATGAACTTTTACCTAGTTTTGTATGTACAGATAGTGTTTCCTGGGAGACGAGGGTGGGGGCTACATTCCTGTGAAAAGAACATGCCGGGAGGTAGAGATGGATCTGCATGATGGCCAATGGGACATTGGGGTTGGAGAGCGGAAGAGGAGGTGTTTGGAAGGAGGGGCCAGTTTGGCTGCAATTAGAATCAGGAATGTCGGCTTTTTATAATGTCGGCTTTTTAAATAAAAATGATTCATTAGAGACTCTGCGCTTGAAAATGAAACTTATTTAAGATAGCACCGAAACCTGACACTGGGTTTGTCTGCCAAACCACTTCTATCCAGCAGGTTGGCATTGGGTTTTTGTGTTAAGCAGCACCATCTACTAGGACCCTGGAAATGTTCCTTCTTTGCCCCTGCCTTCTAGAATGAGGTTCCCCGTAAAATCTGGGTAGGTCCTGTTCTTTTGGTGTTCCAGAAGGCTTTCAAGATCTATCCAGCTCTGGGCTAAGTTGGTTGGAATTCTTTACTGAATGACCAAGACATGATTTGTTGATGTGAGCTGGATTCATGTTTCATATTTTTAGTGTGATTACAATTTTGCCGTTTTATTTCACTTTGTGAGCTACCCAAAGCTGATATGGGGACGCGTGATGCCTACCATTGAATGAATTAATGAATGAATTTAGCATTGGAAAAAAAAAAAAAAAAAACAGAAAAACGGAGTCATGCAATTTCTCCCCAATCTCCCATATCCTCAAAGTATTCCTACCCTTTGCACGTGCAAAAGTCTCCACCAACCGATGTGCCACCTCTTCTAGTTTACTCTCCATGACTGTCTTCCCCAGTCCCAAAATGCGTAGAGCATTTATGGTAAAACGCCTCTGCTCTTTCCAATTGTGTCCATTTGAAAATGAAATGCCTGAGGAATCAATGCGAGATTCACATTTTAAAAAAGCCCCATAAGCATGACTTACAAGTTCCACAAATAATTGCAGCATGCCAGGCAGCTGGATGGCTATCCGAAGCTTCTTGCAACCTTTTTGTTCTAAGTTTCCCTTGAACTCTTTCCCACATTCACTTGTACGCCTTGTCTGCTCTTTCCCAAAAAGGGTCTAGGACCGTGATGGCGAACCTATGGCACATGTGCCACAGGTGGCACACATAGCCATATCAGTGGGCATGCCAGCTCAGCTCTGGCACGCATGCCGGCCAGCTGATTTTCAGGCCTTCTGGGCCCACCAGAAGTAGGGAAACAGGCTGTTTCCTGCCTCCGGAGGGTCTGGCAGGAGGAGGCCCGTTTTTCTTTCTCACCTGGCTCCAGATCCTCTCTATGCAGCTGGGGAGGCCAAAAACAGCCTTCCCCACCCCCTTGGAGGCCCTCCAGAGACCTGAAACGGCCCGTTTCCCAACTTCTGGTTGGACAGGAAGTAATGTTTTTTGCTGTCCCAAGCCTCCAGAGACCCCTAGAGAGGCCTACCGGGCCATCGCGTGCTAGAAGTGGGGGGGGAGAGGGAGTCGCGTGCACATGCGTGGGGTGGGGCGCATAGAATTATGGGTGTGGCCATGCAAATCTCCCCCGCTCCCCCCTCCTGGCAAGCGATGGCAAAAAGGTTAGCTATCACTGAACTAGGACAACTCGCCATGACAAACTCGCTATGGGACAACTTGCCACGGCCAA
Source organism: Pantherophis guttatus (assembly GCF_059756535.1). Classification (NCBI taxonomy): domain Eukaryota; kingdom Metazoa; phylum Chordata; class Lepidosauria; order Squamata; family Colubridae; genus Pantherophis; species Pantherophis guttatus. The sequence continues at coordinate 5,254,521 of NC_142068.1, read as the reverse complement.
CTGATTGTGGGCAGAGGTGGGTTTCAGCAGGTTCTGACCAGTTCTGGAAAACTGGTAGCTGAAATTTTGAGTAGTTCAGAGAACCGGTAGTAAAAATTCTGACTGGCCCTGCCCCCATCTATTCTCCGCCTCCCGAGTCCCAGTTGATCGGGAAGAAATGGGGATTTTGCAGTATCCTTCCCCCGGAGTGGGGTGGGAGTGGAGATATTACAGTATCCTTCCCCTATCACGCCCACCAAGCCACGCCCATCAAGCCATGCCATGCCCACTAAGCCACGCCCACAGAACCAGTAGTAAAAAATTTTGAAACCCACCACTGATCGCGGGACAAGTGTTACATTAATATCAAAGAAATGGTGGAATAGAATCATTAAAGAAAGGATGCCAAAGGAGGGACAAAGTGAAATGCAAATGAAAAAAATTAAAATATTTTTTAAATTATTTTAAATCAGGGGTGTCAAACTCAAGGCCTCAGGGCCGGATCTGGCCCATGGGGTGCTTAGATCTGGCCTATGGGGCCACCCTGGAAACAGCGAAGAACCAGCCCACCGTGCCTCTGCGAGCAAAAACAGAGCTCAGGAGGGCTGCGGGAGGTCCCTTTTCACTGGCAGTGGGTTGCAGGAGGCTGTTGCAGCCAAAAACGGAACCCGGGAGCCCATCTTCGCTGGCAGAGTTCTTGGGCCACCACAGATGCCCCCAACATGGGTGACTTTGAGCTGGCCCCACCCACCCTGACCATGCCTACCACACACCCCTGAGGTCAAACACAACCCTGATGTGGCCCTCAATGAAATCAAGTTTGACACCCCTGTTTTAAACCATTAAATTGAATTGTTGAATTCTCCCGCAAGTTGGCTGTAACGAGTTGTCCCATTCCGTACTGAAGGGTCCTTTCTGTTATGGCCAAAAGAGAAGCACAAGGAAACAACAGGTAGATTGTACAATACATGACAACAACTTAACTTCTATACGTTCTGCAAATGAATGTCTATAGTTTCAATGTTTTACGAGTTTTTTAAAATATGGTACAGGTAGTCCCCAACTTACGACTGGTCACTCAGTGATCATTCAAAGTAACAAACTACCTAAAAATGGGGATTTATGATCTGGAGCCAAAGCTATTATGGTCAGTCCAGTGGTGGGTTGCCCCCAGTTCGGACCGGTTTGCAAGAACCGGTAGTAAAACCGGCAGGAGGCCCCGCCCACTGCCCCGGATGTCATCATTGGCAATCTGCACATGCACAGAAGCTTCTGCACATGCAGAGAAGCAAGGTGCATGCACAAGCGAAGCAAATGCATGCACACGATCCCATTGTGAACCAGTAGTAAAGGTAAGTAGAACCTATCCCTAGGTTAGTCCCCCTCCCCCTCTTGTGGTCACATGACTCTACTTTGGGCACGTGGCAACAATGGTTCATTTCTAGCCATTTGCAGAGTCCTGTGGTCATGTGACTGCCTTTTATGATGGTTTTGCTGAAAACCAGAACTTACTTCTGTTTTTTGGCAAAACTACGACCATGATGTTTGCATAATGACCACTGCAAAAATCATCATAATATTGGCTCGGTGGTGTTTTTATAAACATTATAATTTACAAAAATAACAGACAGGCTATATTATGGTCTAACCCAAGGACGTGTATAGAAAATAAACACTAGGATTGTATTTCTTTATTCTACACAAAACAAACTCCTGTCTTATTCTACTATCTTCATATTACTACAAGTTTAAATAAAAATAGAAATAGCTGTAATCTATAAATTCCTATATCTATGGTCTATTTAACAGAACAGAGTTGGAAGCTTTGCTGGCTAAGGAACTCTGGGAGTTGAAGTCTTAAAGTTGCCAAGGTTGGAGATCCCTGTTCTAGTCCAACCACCTGCTCAGACAGGAACCCCTATACCTGTGATGGCAAACCTATGGCATGCGTGCCACAAGTGGCACGTGGAGTCACATCGGTGGGCACGTGAGCTCAGCTCCGGTGTGTGCAGCTGATTTTCGGGCCTTTTGGGCCTTTCTAGGATCCTGGGGAGGGCGAAAATGGCCTTCCCCAACTCTGGAACTCGGCAGACAGACTGTTTCTGGCCTCCGGAGTACCTCCGGAGTGGGGGAGGCCGTTTTTGCCCTCCCTAGGCTCCAAGAAAGACTCTGGAACCTGGGGAGAGTGAAAAACGGGCCTTCCGTTCCCACCGGAAGTCAGTAAACTGGCCGTTTCTGGCCTCTGGAGGGCCTCCGGAGGACGGAAACGGTCTGTTTGCGAGTTCCAGAGTTGGGGAAGGCTGTTTTTGCTCTCCCCAGGCTCCTAGAAAGCCTCTGGAGCCTGGGGAGGGAAAAAAACAGGCCTACCGTGCCTACTGTCCCATCACATGCCAAAAGCAGGGGGAGCATGGGGGTGGCGGGGCACATAGAATTATGGGTGTGGGCACACACGTGCAATCCCCCCCGGCTCCCCCTGCTTTTGGCACGCGATGGCACGGTAGGCACGGTAGGCCTGTTTTTTTCCCTCCCCAGGCTCCAGAGGCTTTCTAGGAGCCTGGGGAGAGCAAAAATGGCCTTCCCCAACTCTGGAACTCGCAAACACTTCCTTGAGCCTCACCATGCTTGAAGTTAATAAGGGGAACAAATAATATTCTTCTTGTTTTACGTTTCTTCAGTGAAATGACGATAAAATACCTTGGTCTTCAGAAGAACTTACCTTTACCTTTACACATTTTTAAAAGAAAAGATGAAAGGGGCCGATCAACAAAATCTTGCGAACGGTTGATCAGGCTTTCCTTCACTGCATGAAATCCAGAAATTACTACCACAGGTTGATGCCACAGCCACACAGTGTAAATGTCTCCATATTGCTTGCTCAGCTGACATTTGGGACAGAAAAAAGAGAAAATAGCTGGGACTTTATAGCAGGAAGATGAACCTTCATCACCTTTATATGACAGGAACTAGAATTAGTATCCCATTTCCCATGTGATCCTAGGGTTGCCAGGTCTGCTTCCAAAAAATAGCAGACAAGTGGGGGTGGGGGTGGGGGTGGGGGTTAAGTAGTAAAAAAAGAAAAAAAAATTACAATTAAATTATATATTTTCTTACAAACATTTTAACACGTATTAAAATAATCACTTCAAAACTTTACTTAAAATTCAAAACATCAAATATATTATAATAATATGTAAAATATTAAATTACATTTTACTTTGCTGTCGTGTGTATTTTAAAGAATTTGAAATCTCGCCGCTGTCACTCTCATCACTCGACGCCATTTTAGGTCAGTCGACACAAGCTACAATACATTTTAAAAATGTGAACTGTACATAATTTTATAATATATTTTTATTTTAATCTCATCATTAATTTTTTCGGAGAATCGAGTTCAAGGGATATTCGATCTTTGTCTCATTCTAACTTATGGAAAAAAAGACAAAACGCGATTCTCCTATCCTTATTCTCTTAGACTGTACAGCTTTAGATTACGTACCATTTCATCATAAAGCTTTTGAATAAAAAAAATGTCCACTATTTTGTGAAAAAAAATAGTGAACGTAATGTGAAAAAAGCGGACTGTCCGCTCAAATAGTGGACACCTGGCAAGCCTATGTGATCCCCACCCTGACCCCCCACCCCATCTATTTCTGGAGCTGGTCTGGCCTAACCTCCCTTTTTAATTGTTTTTAAATTGGTTTTAAATCTGGCCTATGTATTTAATGTATTTTAAAGGGTTTTTAACGTTTGTATTATGTATATTTTACTTTCTGGCTGTTCACCGCCCTGAGTCCTTTGGGAGTAGGGCGGTATATAAATTTAATTATAAATAAATAAAAATGGGAAGGAATAGTTCCATAGAAATTGGAATTTCCTTTCCGACCAGTTCCCGTCTCTATTTTCCGAAATCATTTGGGTCCTGGATTGCATAAAAGAGAAACACCCATGAGCCCCAGGTAAGCATGGCACTGGCATTACTTCAAACATAATAAATATTCAAACGTTTCTAAGGTATGCAACAAAGCAGAAGGTTTTCAGGCACTGCAGGCCAAAACTAGTTCTTGTCCTCATTAAGCAAATAAGTTCTCATGCTTAGCTTCTGTAGCTTAGTGATTCTTGAAGAACACTCAATCACCCATGCTCTGGCCATTTCCCATTTGGATATTGCAACACAATCTACATGGTGCTACTGTTTTGAAAATATCTGATGCAGAATGGAGCTGTGCGGGCAATCTTAGAAGCCCAAAGAACGGTGCATAAAATACAGGGGTGAAATGCTACCAGTTTGGACCGGTTCGGGAGAACCGGTAGCAGAGATTGGGGCTGGTTTGTCAAACCGGTAGCAATCGCTGGCTGGCCCCGCTCCCGAACCAGTCTGCAGCCCGCAGTCCTGCCATGCTTCCCTGCCTTCCACACAGCCTTCCCGGCATTCCTGTGGCCAGCTTGCAAAAGCAGGCAAGCGGAAAGCCATGTAGAAGGCAGGCAAGCATGGCAAGGCTGCGGGGAAGGGAGCTGCGAGGAAGGGAGCCTGCCATGCTTGCCTGCTTTCCACGCTGCCTTCCCAGCGGTCTCCCACCCCCGCTTGCCTTCCGAGGTCCGTCCTGGCCAGGTAGCCCTTCATCTTCCCGAAGAGCAAGTCGCCGCACTTGTAGTCACGCAGCCGGCCGGAGCAGAACATGGTGCAGGCGGAGAGGCATATGCAACCCCCGCTGAGGCCACCCTGGTCGAGCAATTGCCGCACCTCCACAGCAACAGGCTCGCAGGGGCTGCCTTGCCTGCCTTCGCCACCTCCATGTGCTGCGCATGGAAGGGGCCGCCACCGCTGCCTCTCGCCATTCTCCCTCCCCGCCTGACTGCAGACATCCGCCTGCCCGAAGCAACCTCCCGAAGCAACCCCGCCGCCAACCACCGGGAGCAACCCACCACTGCTCTAACCACTGTGCCACCATGGCTTAGATAGATAGATAGAAAGACCGACCGACAGACAAATACCTTACTGAAAGTATCCTTGGAAAGCTTGGTCCCAATCCGCCAGAGTCCACCAATGAGAGGAAGAGGAAGAGGACCAGGAGGGTAATGTCTGCTGGACCAGAGCAGTTTTAGAAAATCCAGGATCAGAAATCCCACCAGCACAGTAGTGAGAACTTCCCAGATCTCAGCCATTCCCCAGCCTTTTCATCTGTTTTCTGCTGCAATCTGAATCTGTCCTTGATTCGGCTGCTAATTGTTCATTTGGTGCCAAGTTGTGTTTTTGAGCATTTCCAAATCCTGGTCTGGATCCTGGAATTGGTCTGATCCAAATCTTTCTATTTCAGAGACAGAAAATCGAGTTATGCATATAAACTGAGAACATTTCAACTAAAACAATAGCAAACCTTTATCTTAAAAGTATGAAAAGTAAAACAATAGTGAAAACTAGACATTTTGTCTATAGTGCACAAGAATATTCTCTGTAGTGTCATGGAGCTGATTTGGAACACTGATTTTTCTAGAAATCTCAAGTTTTTCTGAGGTCCCTGGAATTAAAGTCATAATACAATTTTTAAAAAGGTGAAATATGAGGCAATCTCTCATATTTTGTCCATAGGCACCTAACGAACAAGAGATATTGAATATTAATCCTTTGCTAACCTCTGGGGACCTTCTGGATTTGCACTGTCCAGATCTTTCGTACCATCTTGTGGTGCAGAAATAAATGGACTCTGATCTGAAATAGTGCTCCCTCAGGGATCCTGAATGATGGGGGTTGCTCTGTGCTATGATCATTGATTATTATGGTTTCATCTAACGCAGGACAAAAACACCAAGTGTGGTTTTTTTTTAAAAAAAAGTTTTTATTTTATTTTATTACATACAAAAATTCCCATTTCAATTGAACACTGTCTTGTCTGGGTAGAATTCTAGGAAATAATAATCATGGTATTCACAACAATATTCCTTGAATTAATATCAATTGTATTAGTATTAATATTAATAATAATCTTAATGTTTGTGTAACCAAGTTAACATATCTTCCTTATATCATTAATCCTTCCATATTTCTCTGTTTCTAGCTCCTTTTTTTGTCAGCTAGTCATTGATAAAATAAGTCCCAAGTCGAAAAGTATTCAGTTTCTTTCTTTTCCTTAATTGTGTTAGCTTATTCATTTCTGCACATTCTAATATTTTTCTAATCACATCATCATCTGTTGGGATCTCTTCACTTTTCCATTGTTGTGCAAATTCTATGCTCTCTGCAGTCAATACATGTAAAATCAAATATACATTGCCTTTGTTATACTTGTCTGGCAAAATGCCCAATAAAAGTCTCTGTTTTCAAATCTATATGTTGTTTTATCATTTTACCAGCCATGTATGCATTTTTGTCCAATATTTTTTCGCTTTTTGACATGTACCAAGAGTGATTTAGAAGAGAGAAATTTACAATAAGGATGTCTCTCAATATATAAAATAGTGGTTAAATAGAGAAGAGAGGAAAATACCTAGATATATTATGATGATGACTCTTTATCTATTGAGACTGACAGAAAATAAATTCAACTCTTAAACAGATCATTAAATCTAGACCGTATATATTTTCTTCCATTTTAGAACACAACGGCTTTCCAAAAATATATAACAGAGTGATACCTTAAATCCATTTTTTGAATAAGGTTTTTCCCCCCTTTTACATACAATTACTCTTTAGAAAGCCCACACTGTTCATGAAATAACAAATGCCATATTTTAGGAATATAGTTCAACATCACATTAAGATCCCCCGACTTTTTTCTTTCAAATTGTATTGACATACTTTATGTAATCATATGAAGCCAAAACAAGGTTATAACTGGACAAGATGTCTGAAGAGATTCTCAGCCATCCAAGTCATGGTTGTCCCACAGACATATTTTTTTTCAGGAAGCAGCTGGACTTTCTTGTTTTTCTTTGAAGATGTTCCACTTCTCATCCAGAAGCTTCTTCAGCTCTGACTGGACAACCATCCTTAGCCACTGAAACTAAGCCCTGACTCTGGGCCCCTCTTAGTTCATTCTACATCAAACAGTTGTTTCTGTGGAAAACACCGAAGGGAGTGCTACCAAGAGGAGGTCCCTTCACGTAATGATTAGAATTTAATGCAATAGAATTAACTCTACAACACAAAATGGCTTCACAGATTTCACATCTTTTTTTTTTATTTGAACAATTTTTTTTATTTTTTAAAAACACAAACATACAAAAATCTTTTCAGAATGAGCCATTGATCCAGTCATAAGTAGGTACAATTATTAATTCCTCTTTAACAAAAGCTTTTCCCAAATCTCCACTAATTACCTTTTTTTTTAAAAAAAAAAGCAAAAAAAAGAAATTATCTAACTTATATCATTTTACACAAATCAATTACCCTTTATTATTTCACCACAAATCTTAGTTTTCAAATAACACAACTTAATATTCTCTAACATTGTTGCCATAAATTCTATCTGATAAAAGAAAAAAATTCTTAAAGCCCATTACACTAATCTTAAAATCCTTAATTCAATATCATTTCAATTTCTTTTCCTTTTAATATGGATGGATATTATCTTGAAAGTATAAATCATCAAAGTATTTACGCAGTCACAACATAATCATTTCATTGTTAGTATTAATTTCAGTATGGTCACCTTTATTTTTAAAAGTTTATCCCAGTATATAATCTTCATTTTAGTCATCCTCTTTTGGCTGTTAATCACAGCACAATCTTCTTAAGTTTTACTGTTACGCCCAGTATAATCCTCTTATTTTGCTGTCAAACCCAGCATAATTGTCTTTATTTTTACTGTTATACCCAGTATAATCATCTATGTTTTGCTGTCTATCCCAACATAATCACCTTAATTTGCTGCTTATCCCAGCATATTTTTTTTAATTTTACCATCCATCTATACATTGCTTATTAATGTTCAATCACATTGTCATTATCATCTTTATAACAATTTAACATTGAGGCTTAGTTCTTACTCCAAACACATCCTTATGTAAATTAATAAAATTTTGTTAATACATTCTATTCCTCTTATATTTTAACTTTCTTCTTTATTTCAATTTTTTATATATTATATCAAATTCTTCTCATATTCATATTCATTTTTGTTCATCTATAGAAACCTCCTTTTTATTATTACTGTCCATCTATACATTGCTTTATTTTTAATCACATTGTTTCTATCTTCTTTTTTCCAGCTGTGTGTATGTCGTTTCTCATTTCCTTGTCTGTTAGCATATATTTCATTTCAATTTCAATGTTCACAATTCAATTCTCCATATATCGATTTAGTTCTTTTTCTTACTTCTATTTCAAGCAAATCACATCAATTTTCTTCTTTTGTTCCTGCACCATTTGACTTCTTTTGTTCCTGTGCCAATTAGTCCAATTATAAAAGTTCCATCATACTTTCCCTTTTTTTTCCTCACCAAAGTCAAATCGCCTGCAGACAAAGAAAAAACAGCTCCACCGCCAAAATCCCATGGTTATTATCTGTAGCATTCACAATGTTCCAAAACAAGAAGCAAGTTACAATGTTTCTTTTTAAACCAGAATTTGTCCCTCTGCAATCCACAATTTCCTTTAGTCATGCAAATCGCCATTTTGTTTCAATTATGTAACATTCCAGCTTAATTCACTCCTTCTACTGTATTTTAAAGATAATAATTCTTCTTTATCTTCTTTTCTTTAAAAATCCAATTCAAATTTAAAGTTTTAAACCAAGTCTCAATGTTTATTTTTCCAATTTAGTCTATTCAAATATCAATTTTCAGTCGGGTCTTTTTCTTTTCTGTTAAAAGCTTCATCTTAAAATCTTCTATGCCCCATAGGCTAGGGGTCTTACAAATAAAAAAAAATACTCCAAACATTGTTTCGAGCCTGGGTTGGTTGTCACTCACCCAGCTTCAAAAGGCATTGCTCTTTTCCGCTTTTCTCCTGCACATCACTTGCCTGGTTTGTCCCAGCTTCGTGGCAGCGGCCATGGCTGCCGCCCCCCACCGCCGACTTGGAGAGAGTTCCCTCCGACCTCCGAGGAACTTGCCTGTTCCTCTTGGTCGTCCAAGGCGTTTCTCTTTCATCCCCGTCCCTGCAGGACGGTTCTGGTCCAAAAACCCATCAGTGGTGGTTCGGCAGTCGGGGTTTTCGCGGGGCTCGTCAGAGCCCACTATTTCCCCGACTGTCTCGCCGCGACGTCAAACCGGAAGTCACAGATTTCACATCTTGATTGGCAGTTTCTCCTGTCTTTTTACCATCCTCTTCCTCCCTCCCTTCTCCCTCCCTCCTCCAAGGAAAGATGATAAAATTTCTTGGGAGAAGTCTCCACAGAGATTCCATTGTCAATGTTAGCCTATTTTTTTTTCCTACTGGGTATTGTTGAGTATTTCCAATCTCAGCTATATGTAAAAGAAAAAAATAAAAGTGATGGAAATCTTGTAGAGCAAGCGGTGGCTGTCTGGCAAAATAGAGTCCATGAAAAATGGTGCTGAACAAAGTCCGCAATATTGCAAAGTTACACAATAACGAACATTTGTTTTAGAAGACAGTTTGGAAAAGCAAACACTCGTTGGATTCTAAATTTTTCTGGGTGGGTTTTGACAGACTGTTTGCAGTATTGAGAAAGTTACTTGACTAGAAATGACAACCCATTTTGCAACTGGAATTGGCCTGTGTCCAGTTTTTTTAACAGTTGATTTATCATCCTATTATAAAACAGGTTATGTAGTGTATGCTTATTCAGGATGAGATTAGGGGTTTTTCGGCACTGCAGGCCTGAGCTGCTGGACTTCTGGGCATAAGCCTGCTGGAAACAAAGGTAGTTTAAGAAATTTGTAGATTTCAGCTTCTTCTGCTTTAGCCGTGATGATGGGCAGGTGTTCTGTCTGCATGATATTTCCTCTTTTAAAGACCCATTAACAGATATTATTTTAAGAATGAACTTTGTCTGCAAGAGAGGTGAACATATTTCAGCATGCCAAAGTCGTATTACTAGAGCTTTGTTACTTACTACACAAATCTTTAAAAAGAAGCAAACATTTTAGAATAAAGAAAGATAATACTTATTAGTTTCGGTTTCAAAGTCATGTATCTTCCTATTACCCAGAGCATTCATTCCTTAGCAGTGGAACTGTCTTCCAAAACATCTAGATCAGGGGTTCCCAACACCAGAGCGGTGGCCCACTATTGGGCTGTGGCCAGTTCGGAAATGGGCCGCGCAAATGGCTGGTGTGTGCATGCAGCTCTACATGTGCAAGCCACCACGTGACATACCGATGAATAAGTGACCACTGCAGTGGGCGTTTCAGTCACCCGCAAGGCAAGGTTCAGTAGCGAGGGAGAGCACGGAGCAGTTGTGGAGGTGGTTGCAACGTCATGCCTTTAATGTATTTTGTGTTCACTTCAGTCACTCCTTCTGGGAGCTGGAAATGGAACCTTCTCAGCAGGTTGGCAAAGAGGAGAAAAAGTTCCATTCTAGCCAGGTTTTCTCCCAAACAGGCTCGTTGACCTACACCAGAGCGGCAGGAAGAAAGGCAACAGGAAGAGTCGTGAGCATTTAAGGGCGGATTCATCTCCAATTTGCTTTGTCTCTCAACGTAAATCATTCTTCACACTGGAGTCCTACAGATGGAGAGGACTTCGACTCCCATGCCCAGGGATTTCTGGGAGTTGAAGCCCAAAGGGTCTAAAAGCAACCTGATTGGGAAAGTATATAATAAGGTTAGGCCTCTTAGGGGTTTCTTAAAGTATTTTAATGGACAGATATTAATATTTGTCTAGTTTCCAAATGCCATTTTTAGTGCAAGCTGACAATGGGAGAAACAAGATTTTAGAATTCAGACCTCTGAAATAAAAGCTGTTAAAGGGAATATTCCAGATCTGCCCAAGCAGATGTGCAAAGTATATTCCACTATCAAAAAGTGATCGATCACTAAGCTATGAAAAAAGAACACCCCCATTTATAAAAAAATATCAGAAACCACCCACAAACCATTTCAGTCACCCTCCAAAACATCTTAAATAAAACAAAAGACCCAATAGCCCAAAAAGAAAAAAAAACCCACAGGAGTTATCTAAAACATACAGCGTATGTTTGCCAATCTAAATCCAAATATTCTAGAGAATACCTGAAGCCTGGCACTCAGACAAGTCAGCCATCAACAGGCACATAGAGATGAACAACATTTACACACCATTCAAAAGAGACAACCAAAAAACTAAAAAGGAAACAAAAGGACCAAAACACCTCTACCCCAGCAATCAAGCCCTAGATAAGCAGGGATTACAGGTGGTTCTCGGTTTATAACCATTCATTTAGTGACTATTTAAAATTACAACAGCACTGAAAAGAATGGCTTACGACCATTTTTCACACATATGACTGTTGCAGCATACCCATGGCCACATGATCAAAATTTGGGCACTTAGCAACTAGAATGCATTTATGACAGTCCCAGGGTCACATAATCACCTGCAACTTTCCTAACAGGCTTCCGACAATAAGACAGAATAGGGGAAGCCAGATTTGCTTAGTGACTGCACAATTCATTTAACAATTGCAGTGAGTCACTTAATAACTGCGGCAAAAAGGTAATAAAATAGGGCAAAATTCTCTTAACAACTGCATTGCTTAGCAACAGAAATTTTGGTCTCTCAATTGTGGTCGCAGGTCAAGGACTTCCTGTAACATCAGGATTAATACCAAACCAACAAACAATAGCTTAATCATGGGACTACTTGCTTGCATCAATGCTGAAAGGGCAAGCCATTATATATAAAGAGAACAAACCCCACTCCCTTCTAGCTCTAATTATGTTACCTAATTGGGTAATGAAACATCAACACGACAACAACCAAGCTCAAGAAAACAACCAAGATTTCCAGAATCCTCTCCATAGTCTATTAGGGGCTGAAAAGAAACAACTTCATATTGCAATTAATAGGATATGAAAAGGTTAGCTTTGGTCTCTTTATCTGCAATATGTGAATCAGATTGAATTTCTGAATTATAAAAACATACTGGACTCATGTCCATGTGCATGAGAAAACTGAACACTGGAGAACTCTACATAACTGCTAAGTATATATTTTTTTAATTGTTGGGGGGAAGATTCCCCCTAGAACCTACCCATGGAAAATGGTATGAAGGCTTCTCTGTTGATAAAGTTTCCTTTCTGATCCAAAAAATGACCAGGATTGAAACATTCAGGGGTCTCCCACTCCTTAGGATCCATGAGGGCTGAGGATATATTTGGTATAACTATAATCCCCTAGAAAGCCATAAAAGTTTAAATTGTTCAGTTGCATCAACCTAAAGATCAGTTTTAGAAAACATCAGATTTCCGTGTCAAAAAATGCTTGTTCCATATGAAATTTCTGCCTATCCATACACCATAATAAACTATACAAGCAGGATAATTCTACAGTAATGTAATTAAATTAAATCAGCATGCTCTCAAGTCAAACATTAATAATCAGACAACTTTTTTAAAAATGTAATGGCACTCCAGGAAGCCTACATAAACAGCATAAAGATGTAGTAGCCTGTATTGCTATTATCCTTCTCAATTTCTCATCTTTCCTACTGTCTTCTCCTATTTGTATCTTATGATTTATCATTTGCTGTTTGTATCTTATGATTAATGATTGCAACTATGATTTCTGATCTATGACAGGGGTGTCAAATTCAATTTCATTGAGGGCCGCATCAGGGTTGTGTTTGACCTCGGGGGTGGTGGTGGCCAGAGTGGGCGTGGCCTGCTTGATGTTACTCATGTCAGGGGCGCCTATCGGGGTGGGTTCTACTTACCTTTACTACTGGTTCGCAACGGGATCGCGCTCGCTCACTTTGCTCGCTTGCCTTGCTTCTGCATATGCGCGGATCACTTCTGATGACATCAGGGTCAGTGGGCGGAACCTCCCGCTGGTTTTACTACTGGTTCTATAGAACCGGTACAAACTGTGGGCAACCTACCACTGGTGCCTATGGCTCTGCCAGTGAAAACAGGCTCCCGAGTGCCATTTCCAGCTGTGACGGCCTCCTGCAACCCTCTGCCAGCGAAAACGGAGCTCGGGAGGGCTGCATTTTTGCTGGCAGAGGCACCACGGGCCAGTCCTTCACTGTTTCCAGGGTGGCCCCACGGGCCAGATCTCAGCACCTCACGGGCCTCATTCGGCCCACGAGTTTAACAGGAGTTTAACACCCCTGATCTATGACCTATCACTTTGTTGCTTGTATGTGCACTGAGAGCTTGTATACTGGAGACTAATTCCTTGTGTGTGTCCAATCACACTCAGCAAATAAAGAATTCTACTCTGCTCTGCTCTGCTCTGCTCTACTTTACTCTACCCCTCCACTCCACTCCATTCTCTATTCTATTCCCTGTGTGATTTTGTGATTGAGTCTAATAGGTGCTTCCTTAGAAAATACTCCAGATGTTGGGTCAAAACAGAAGGTGTCATGTACTACCAGATGCTCAAACAACTGGGGGAGAAAAACCTCAGAGTCAGATCTCTGGGCTTGAGAAATGCTTACAAACACTTGAGATCACTCATAATATATTATCATTATTATCAAATGTGTTTGGCATTTTTTGATGGATTGCTGCAATTCTAGAAGAACCTCCATCTCAGTGAAATATATAAGGCAATGAGGGATGTTTACCTTTTGAATAGGAAAACCAAGGACTGTTGTGTCTTTCACAGATTGTCTGGGGCCACCAATTAAAATAATGTTGGCATAGCGCTGGATCTCATGAATAACAGCATTGGTGTAGGGCAGGTTCCTCTGATCACTGCAGGAGATCAGCCGGGAGGAAGAACCCAGGATACTGTCAAGTTCTTTTTGGACTTTGGCTGAAAAAATAGATCAGTTTCAGAGAATATACATAACATCTCCAACCATCTCTCTCTTCCTCCACATCTATTGTTTTTGTGTTCCCAGAAACATGAGAAGCACTCTGCTAAAACAGCACAGGGTGATTTTTGGTCTCCAGGACAGACAACTCAGGTCTCCAGAAGGACCTGAGAACAATGGCATTCAGAACTGTGCTGCCTTGTCTTAGTGTTTCACTTCAAATGCATTCAGAACTCCATTTTGAGAGACATTGATGATCTGGACAAAACTTTGGGCTCCAATCTGCATATTAAGCTCAGAGGTGATTACTTTGTTTAAAAGGTGAAGAGAATAAAATTTATTCATTTCTAAAATTGCATCCCACTTATCTAAACAGAGTGGTCACACTGTCTACATATCTTAATGCATGTTACGTTAGGAGATGAACACATCTCTAATCGCAATTCACACAAAATAAATTTTATCAATTCCTTTTTTACTTTCCTTGTCCTCCTGCCTCCTGTGTAATTGTTGTCCCTGTTCTCAGCTGCCCTCACTTTTTCTTTCTTTTTTTTAAGAGATGAATATCGTTTATTAATTTTTAGATTTGTTTCTCAGTGTTTCAACCTATGTACAAAGATGAAAATATATGACAGAAAAATAAGGCAAAGTACAGACTGTAAATGGCAACAATCAGCAACTAGAAAATACACAGTAGACAGTAGCAAACACAAGTATCAACTAGGAGACCCTAATTAAAAATACCCATGAAATGATGCAAACTGAGATGGAAGCTTCAAACCCAAAGCTGATACACCTTCCTCATACTAATTCCACAGTTTAACAATTGCATCTCTGTGAATGGAAATGCCTTAGAAATTAAATAGAGATTGCACAGATGAACAAATAAATATACAATATGTAGACAAATTCAGTTTTATACATAGAGGAATAGACTCTAAGAAAAGGCTCACTTTTTCACCCATCTTGGATGATCATTATAAAATCTCAGTTCAAATTAACCACCTTGTGGCTTAGATAAATTCTAGTTGGGAGTACAATTTGTCCCAAATCAGCTGCGCAGCTCAGTGGGTAAGCTAGGACTAGTTTCATTCCTACAAGTCAAAGGTTTTTGTAAATAGAGGCGGAGAAGTTTGAGCAATTTGGAAGAAGTCAGAGTGAAGATATTAAATGTAACAAGTATTCAAGTTCATTTTTCAAGTAAATGTTACATGCATCTGTTTACAGGTCTGTGATTTCCCCCCTGCCTTTCTACCTTCCTCCCTTTCTCACCTTGGATATCTGGGTAGGCCACCATGTAGAGTAGTGCCCAATGCAATGTGGTAGATGTGGTCTCTGACCCTGCTATGAAAAAATCGAAGATACTGTAGGCCAGGTTGTTTTCATCCAAAGTAGATGTGGGGTCATCTTTACTCTGTGAATGCATACCAAGAAACTTAGGTAAGGAGATAGAAAAAGTAGAAGAGGTCTTGAGAGACATGAAAAGGAAACTACTTAATAAGGAACATGCTTAAGAATCAAGTCCCTTCAATAGAACATTGATTCGTCAACAGACTAGAGGAAATCTGGATTTCTTAATTAAAAAGACCTCTGTTATCTTTATTCTGTGAACACAGAATAATAAAGCTCAGGTGAAAGGACAGGAATAATGCAAAAGAGCTTGGCATGATGAGAATCAATTTGGTCTAGTGGTGAAGGTGCTGGCCTAGAAATCAAGAGACTGAATTCTAGGCCCTTCTTAGTCATAAAAATTGCTGGGTGACTTTGGGCCAGTTATTCTCTCTCAACCCAGGGTGGTTTTAGGGGGTGAACCTATTCTCCAAAGCATCTGAACGCAGGTCAAGAAACAATGGATGAAAACTAATCAGGGAGAGAAACAAAATAAAAATAAGGAGAAATTTCCTGAGAGTGAGAACAATTAATCAGTGGAATGGCTTGCCTTCAGAAGTTATGGGTACTCCATCACTGGAGGATTTTAAGAAGAGATTGGAGGACATTTATCTGAAATGGGATAGGGTTTCCTACTTGAGCAAAGGTTTGGACTAGAAGACCTCCAAGGTCCCTTCCAACTCTATTATTCTGAACTTTTTGTGAGCACTTACAAATACTTATTGATCTGAGACAAGTTTGAATTTGGAGAGTGCTATACTAATGGTATTCATCTCTTACTTTTGTCATCTGTGCCAAGTAGAAATCAATGAAATTCTGTGGATCATCCAGCATCCCACTCTTCTCATGACTTCTGATCTCCTTCATTGCAAAAGATATTGAAAAGTCATAACAAGCAAAGGCCCTCTGATGACGGCCTGGGAGATGATTCATAATCCATGGGAATGTATCATAGACCTGCATAAGACAGAAAACCCATTAAAAACACAATATTTGGCAGTAAGAAAACATATTTTCTGTGGGCCATTGATGACAATAGCCAATCTAAGATGTGATGTAATGTGTGTTTCTCTGATCAACCTATCGTAAATACTTCCCATTTTTTATTTCATGCACCCACTTCTGCATTAACCTCTGTGGCTGATCTGCTGTTAGCTACGCCTGCCCTCAACATATATTACCACTATTTTGCTAATATTCCAAATTAAAGGAGTTATATTACCATCTCAGCATTCTGTGCCCATTTCTTTCTTTTAGTTATCCAAGGAGATTAGAAAGAGATAAAGTGTTGTGACCTGACAGCCACCAGCCCCTCCGGCAGCCAAATCAGATGAGGCGGCAATATGGGAGTCAGGCCCAGCGTCAAGGCAACCTGAGAGCTCCGAGGGGAAAGAGGGAATGGAGCTGGCAGAGAGAGAGAGGCAGAGCCTGGGCCATCCATCAGCCCTCAGATGAAGAGTCAACAGCTCCCAGGTCTGGAGGTGGCTGATGAGGAAGAAGAGGAACAGCTGGGTCCAGTGCCTGACACATGAATATGCAGAAGGCAGAGGAGAGGAAACCAGTGGGTCCTTGGGATGGAAGAGCCACCGCTGCTAGCGAAGCCCCACCCTAGCTGTGGGGATAAAAGGCAAGGGGCAGAGATGAATAGATGTGGCAGACAACTATCCATCTCCCTGCCGGTCAGCCGCTGATAGCCTGCGCTTGCGAATCCTGTCTGGAAATTATCAGAATTCTTGGAATCTGCAGTGCCTTCTGAGTGTGTCTGTGATTATCTCTGCTGCTGGAAGAAAGCAAGCGCACCCTCCAGGACTTCCTTTGCAAGTGTGGGAAGTGAGAGAGAGAGATTCCTGGTGTGTTGGAGCCAGTTCAGGGGGAAAGGGAGTGAGCGTCACTTTCCACAGACTTAGAGACTTTGTAGCCTGCTGTGAGAGAGCGGCTGCTGGTGCTCCTAATCAAGGGAATGTTTTATTAAATACAAAGGGCTTGTCGTGTTTGGGAGCCGGGTCAGAACAGAAAGCTTCATATCTTCCTTATAACTATCCTTGACTCTTGTATCATTTCTTGGACATTCTGATTTGACAACTGGGGCATTGGGGAAATTTCTAGATAGAGTTTCAGTTTAGTTTAGTTTATTGTCATTGCACTTCATACAACAAAATTAAATGCCATCTTCAGTGTACATTATAACTAAAAAAATAAAACACAAACACACATCCTTCACATTCTATACAATTGAACTGAAAACCTGATATTGCATTAATATTGCACTATACGGTAGAATTCAATATAGTTACTGCTCTGGGATAAAAGCTGTTTTTCAGCCTATTTGTCCTTGTTTTTATTGTCCTGTACCATCTTCCAGATGGTAATAGTTCAAACAAAAAAAAAGGGTGCCCAGGATGAGATGGTTCTTTAAGAATATTTTGAACTTTCTTAAGGCAGCAGAAGCTATAAAGCTCTTCCAAAGAGGGGAGGGGGTAACCACTGATCCTTTGGGCAATGACATTAACCCTCTGGAGCGCTGTCCTACCTGCCACTGTGCAATTGGCAAACCATACACAGATGTTAAAATACTCTCTATGGTGCAGCGGTAGAAGGTCACCAGCATTTTTTTATTCAGTTGTTGTTTCCTGAGAAGTCTCAGGTAGTATAATCTCTACTGGGCCCTTTTGACCAAAGCTGCAATGTGAGTGCCCCATGCATTCACATTACCGTACTTACAGTCTGCCAGATGCTTCCTCCAATTTGAAGTATAAATTCGGTACTTTTGATTAGCTGGCGGAAAGTTTCATCATCTTTGGAGAATCGATAGCCAAACAGGAGAGCACAGATCACATTGGAAACAGCAAGAATGATGTGGAAAGAAGGTTCCATGGGCTGCCCTGTATTTTTATTGAAAGTTCATTCATCAGCTATAAATATTATGCAATTTTTTTTTTTAAAAAAGATATTTCCTTATAATTCCAACTCATATATCTTGCTTTGCTTTCAACCCATCAAATTATAGTATGTTCATGTACAATAGAACTAGAAGTAATTATTTTGCTTGGTTTATATGCAGTATCAAATTACAGCAACTCTGCTCCTAAAATTAGGATAGCCTGGTTTAGTGGCAAATGAAACAGACTCTGGGCTGCCTTCTCCAAATTCCTCCATTATTCTATTTTCAAAATGGCTTTTCAACCGTACCTTTAGAGCTGTCAAAGACCTCAATCAAATGCAAAGTCTCTTCTTGGATCTGATGCTCCAGGCCTGACTTTCCTTGGCTCAGAAACTTGAGACCCATCGCCCCAATTCGCCGATGTTGCTTCCATACATTTCCACTGGCAAAAATGATGCCTGAAAAATCAGTGGGTGATTATTTTCTGTTCTGTTATTTGATGTTTCATAATCAAAACACCTCAGTGTCTGATCTGAAGTCTGAAGTCCCAACGTCTGATCTTGATCGGGCAGGTTAGGAAATTGGCTTGTATTGAGATCTTCTTGTGAATAGTTATGTTTATTAAGTATCTGCCCAAGGCAACCATGAACTGATGTAACTAGCAATTCCATACTGGAACAGAGCATGCCTGGAGTTTGCAGTTTCAAGATGTACTGATTTTGAGATTTGATTGAAAAAAGTATGTCCGCGGGCTATTTTTATTTATTTATTATTAAACTTAAATGCTGCCCATCTTACTGTGGCTATGATAGAGAAGGACAAAACTTGGGGGTTGGGGGGGGAGTTAGAAATAGCAGAAATCTGAGCTCCCTAGATGGCATTAATCCTGTTGTATTTCAGGTAGATTTTATAAGGAGTGTTAAGTTACCAGCAGCTGTTGGCAGCCTGGAAAGATGGAGTTGCACAAGTCTCATTAGTCAGATTTATTGGAAGAAAAGGGGTTGGGCTAGACAACCTTGGAAACTGGATATCTGTAATTTCCCTCTACTTCACCAGTGGGTATATTAAAATAGGGTTTTCTTTTTGCCTTTAGTTAGCAGTCATGTCTGTCTGTCTGTCTGTCTGTCTGTCTATCAGCCAGCCAGAGCCAGCCAGCCAGGGATTTTAAGTCATTAATAAATCTGGTATTTATCTCAGTTTTCCCATTGAGGCCAGAATTAAGAAGCAAACCAAAA
The DNA here is from genome assembly GCF_059756535.1 of Pantherophis guttatus. NCBI lineage: Eukaryota > Metazoa > Chordata > Lepidosauria > Squamata > Colubridae > Pantherophis > Pantherophis guttatus. The sequence goes on along the minus strand of NC_142068.1, from coordinate 5,235,178 downwards.
ACCAGGACTGAAACAAAACCAAAAGTTTGCATTGTAGAAGATTGGCAAAGAGTTAGTGGTGTGAAGCCCTTTTCCCTTTTGCACTTACAAGAAATACCTCCACAGAAAGAGTTATTTAGCCAGCTGAGGCACTTTGTATGTAATTCAGTGGCGGTTGCATTGCAACATCTTCCACTCATGCACTTTGTCATTATTTAGCAGACTTTGTGGACTGCATCATTGTATTGTTAATTGCTCTTGCCTGCCTATTTTCTAACCCCTGCCATTCTGTCCCCCATTCTGTCTGGGGAATTCTGGGAGTTGAAGTCCACATGTCTTCAAATTGCTAAGGTTGAGAAACACTGGCTTAGAATCTTTCCTAAAAAGATTCCACTATTTAAAGTTAAGATAAGAAGCACCATTGAACCAGGTCCAGATGTTGTTTACATAAATTACATAACTTATATTAAAAACAAATATTAAAAGGAGGGAGAAGCCCCTAGAAAGTTTGAACCTTGATGTAGACTCAAAGCCCCAGAAGAGTCTTGCATGACTGTAGGCTTTAAGGCATCTGTTTGGCACCATTCTTGGACTTCCTGGGATGATGAAGGGAGATGGACTGGTATATCATTCTATCAACTCCCTAACACTTATTCAATAATATCCTATTAGGCATTCCATTCTGGTTTAAGCCTGTTGCTTATTGGCACCTGACTGGCCACTGAGGTCTCAACACAGATTAGAACTAAATCCCAGGGAAAAAGTGTTGCTCAAATTCTTAGGATTTCATCTTTCTGACTGCACTGTTCTCTTGCTTCTTTGTAAATATAACATTTTACTTTCTTAGAGTTCTACTGGCAAAGCCTTCTTCACATGCTCTTCTGGTGACCTGATTCCAGAGGAAGTTCATTAAACTCACCTTTTCTCTTGCCAAGTTTTTCAAAAAAAGGACTTGTTGGTCGTCCGCTCATGTCTTCTGGATGGGCTGTCAGACCTTCCTTCACTGCCTCAAATCCGTTGAGTATAATTATTGGTAATGATCCCAACCACAAGGTGAAGACATTCCCATGACTCTTTGCTAGCTGCAGATACGTGGAGAGTAAAAATAAATCTTAGCTTAGCTCAGTTGAAGCCGTTGCTAATATGTAAGCACTATTCACCCTTCAGAAATCATTTGGAATCATTTGCATTTTACACAAAATCTTTTGTTAAAGCAAGCATGCCATTAGGAAGACTATAATATTATCTAAATTATTTTTAAACTATAATGAGATTAGAAGTGTAATACTAAGAAATATTAGAAGTTTCAAAGATCATCGTGCCTACCGTCCCTGTCCTACTGTCCCCATTTACTTGTAGTCATTCTTAGTTTATACAAAATAAATAAATAAATAAATAAATAAAAAGATTTTCAACTAGACAAGCCTTCAACATGATTTAGCAACAGATTTTATCTAATTTAATCATTAAGACAACTTTTTTTAAATCTATAAATATTAACACAATCTTCTCTGAGGCCTTTCCTTGTGATTCTTGCCAATAGTAAGAACTATTTCATTAATTATGATATAGATTAGTTCAAAACTATTTTTAAAAGAGTTGCAAGAAATATTATGAAAATCTTATGCCAGAACTAGGATAAACAGGATTTCTTCCAAGAAGCCTTTTGGAAATTCTTCCTTCCTTCATGTACGTAGCTAACTGTGGCTTGGAAATGCTTGGAAGCAACCACGAACCATTCCTTGGAAGGACAATTTAAGGTTCTCTCAGTCATATCTAGGAATGAGATGAATAAGAACAAGAGCAGGAAAAAAAATGTGGCCAGCGTGGGTTTGTGGCATAGATTGCTTGCAAAGGTGGAAAGACCCTCTCACCTTATATTTCTATTTTTTGATGTTGAAAGGTAAGAAAACTGCTGCCAAGTGTGCCTTGCAAGAGGCTGCTGGTGAGATGGATGGAGCAGCAAGTGGGGCATTGTCCAGCTTCAGTTAAATATCTTCCTTACTTCAGAAAGAAGGAAAATGAAGACAGCTGAGCACAGCATAGGGCCCTATTTTAAGCATCAGACATCCAGCAGAAATTGATCATCTTCCAGCCCTCAGATGGATTGGTAGGACCTGTCCTGCACCCACCTTCCCACCCATCATCTCTTCCTTCCCTTCTTCATGGAACAAGCAAAGACTTAACTCTTTTTCTGACTGAAGCACCCCAACGTGGAACTCAGATGCTGAGACCCTCAACTCTCCAGATCATCCTTACTAATAACTTCACCTTAATTCTAAGGAGTATCTCAGCTTTCCTAAGCCAAGTTGAGCACAGTTTATAAATACCGTAATAAGAGTCTCATAAGAAAAGTCAAATCTCATCTGCCACAGTGTTCCAATAACTGGGAAAGGCATCGGTCCAGGAGGAAGTCTTCGGGCCATCCATAGTATTTTCAGGTACTGTGAAATCACAAGCACAAGCACAAGAGCGATTAGCAGACCAGGCAAGGCTGACATCTTTGTATGTTTTCTCCTTTTTCCTTCCACGTCTCTTTCCAAACTTTCCAAACTTCACCCTTAGGGAATACCTCTTTCTGTTCTGCTCAATCTTGTCAAGAGTCAAGTGATTTTGCTTATGCTGCTTAACCAGTTTAAGATCCTCCTCTCCATGCAGATTAAAATCTAAAACTATTGGAACTTCGGAACTTTGTCACAGATTCTGAGTACACCTTACCCCTCTCTTTGTATTAGGAAACCAAGGTTGCCTCAAGTCTTGGCAGTTCCACCAACTATGAGTTGATGATGATGATAACAGACATGCTGCCTGTTCAAGTGGAATGTGTTTTATCAAATATGTTAGGAATACACACACACACACACACACACACACACACACATATATATATAAATAATATTATATATTACATATTACATATTATATATTATATTATGTATTATATATATATTATATATGACTAAATATATTAACCTAACTAGGTGGCTCAGTGGCTAAGACCCTGAGCTTGTCGATCAGAAAGGTTTGAATCCCTAGTACAGGTCTCCTGCGTGAGCAGGGGGTTGGACTAGATGACCTCCAAGGTCCCTTCCAACTCTGTTACTGTTATAGTTATAGCCCCAAATCCAGTGTATCAATGCTACACTCTGATATTTGCATGAGCTGTGGTGATGGCACCTGGCAATTGCCTGAACAAATTCCTGCACTTTGCTTGGCAAATTTTTGGGAAGTGGTTTGCCATTGCCTCCTGCTGAGAGAGGAGGATTCAACCAAGGTCACCCAGCTGCTTCATGCCTAGGGAGGAACTGGAATTCATAGTCTCCGTTTCTAGCCTGATGCCTTAACCACTAAACCAAACTGCCACTCTATATTATGCCTAGTTGCCCTAATACAGGGGTGTCAAATTCAAGGCCCAGGGGCCAGAGTTATCCCACGGTGTGCTTATATCTGGCACGCAGTGCCACCCTGGAAACAGTGAAGGACTGGCCCACAGTGCCTCTGCCAGCAAAAACGGGCTCCCGATCTCAGTTTTTGGCTGCAACGGGCTCCTGCAACCCTCTGCCAGCAAAAAAAAGCTCAGGAGGGTTGCATGCTCCGTTTTCACTGGCAGAGGGTTGCAGGAGGCCGCTGCAGCCAAAAGCAGAGCCCGTTTTTCCTGGCAGAGCGCTCGGGCCACCACAAGCGCTCCCGACACGCTGGCCATGCCCACCCCAGCCACGCCTACCCCGCCCCCTGAGATCAAACACAATCCTGATGCGGCCCTCAATGAAATCGAGTTTGACACACCTGCCCTAATAAAAGGCTGTCCTTGTTCAGCAACTGTCTCTGACAGTGGTCATTCCAGTACAACAGTGAAAAGTAACTGCAGCCGATGACCACATTTACAATCTCAGGAGTTCAACATTGCAGTCAGTCAGCATCACTGTCTTGTGCTTGACCCTTTTTTCCACTTCCACTTATTGCATCAGTAAGGTATCCCTTCTCTTTTTTTCCAAATGATTTTATTAAAGATTACAATGGGGGAGATCCTTGGTGCTCTCTGAGCTTGTTTTCTTGCAGATGTTTCATAAAACAAGCAAGCTCAAAGATCACCAAGGACCCCTCATTTCAACCCTGAGCTATAAATATTCTCCTTTATTAGATTACAGTAGACATAATAAAAACTATACAAACCAGTAAAATATATAAAAGCGTGAAAAAATAAAAAAAAGAAACTTCCCCTTCATCTGAACACACAATTTAAGTAAATTTATCACCATCTCTTAAGTTGCAATCTAAACTCCTTGAAAGAGAAAGACAGTCAAGAAGCATGAACTATAAATAAATAAACTCTCCTCTCCTCCTAACTCAATAGACTAGACTAGACTAGACTAGACTAGACTAGACTAGACTAGACTAGACCAGAACAGGACAGGACAGGACAGGACAGGACAGGACAGGACAGGACAGGAATAGGAATAGAGTTGGAAGGGACCTTGGAAGTGTTCTAGTCCAGCATTCTTTTCAAGCAGGAGAACCTATTAATACAGTGGTGGGATTCAGCTGGTTCTGTCCGGATTGTGCGAACCAGTAGTGGCAACTGCGGGATGTTACGCCCACTCACCCGAATGTAATGTGCGACTACTGCACATGCGCAGGCTGTGTGCATGTGTAGAGGTGATGCGCATGAGCATAGCACGCATACGTGCACGCTCACATTTGCAAACCGGTAGGGAGGGTAAGTGAATCCCACCTCTGAATTAATATGAATAATTAATATACTTAATTAAAAGTATAATCTGAAATTCTTGTCTTTCATTCCTTATCAGCAAAAGTCAAACACAGGATGTCAGATACACTAATTATCTATCTCAATATTGATTGAATAAGCCAACTTTCTATTTCTTCCCTATACTTTAATAATCTTAATTCTTAATTTTTTCAAATAAAATCCCACAGCTTGCTTTTTCATCATTCTCCCAAAGATATTTCAAAACTTTAAGTCTCTTTTGTAAATTCACTAAGAGAAATTCATCTTTATTTTTTACCACTTCTCAGAAAGGCCTTCAAGACTTTTAATAGATTTCTTTCACACATACTGTAGGGAAAAAAAACTTCCACATTTTTGGTTTAGTAGTTGTATATCTCTTTTAGGTATTGAGTCACTTTGGTGAGATTGGCGATGTAGAAATTTATTAAATAAATAAATAAATGAAATACCATCCTGTTTTAATAATTCAATACATCCTTCTCTTTCTACATTTATAAACAAGTTTGGGTTAATTTCAACATTATCCAGAATATCTTGTTCTTCTTCCATCATAACTGTCCATTTCTCAATCATTCCTGAGAGTTTTGTAGGAAGAAATATCCTTCTGGGTTCAGCTCCAAATGGGGAAAAAGACAGTGGAAACATGGAGACTGCTTGGAAAGATGGCTTAATGGTGGACAGGATCACATGGTTTGAGTTCCTGAACAGAAAAGGGGTCAAGATACAGTGAGTCCCCAGGTTTTATGCTCTCTCTGGCTTTGAACTTCCTGGGGCCCCAAGAGTATCCTGATTGGTTGTCAGACTCCCAGGGGGTGGGGGTCTTAGCTAGCCTTGCTGGCTGATGTAATCTTCCCAGGTGCCATGTGGTGAGTTTCTGTCCTAGATGGGTCCTATTGTGTTGCAGATGATGGTCTTTTGACAAAGATTGAGTTTCTGCCTCTGGCCCATTAACAAAAGGGTGGGGGCAGGAAGGTGGGAGCTGCTTTGTCTTTATAACATGCTTCTCCATTTCTCATCCAGGGAAACATAATATTCTGCCTTTTTAATATTTCCCAAAATATTTCATTCTTCTAGGAAAGGGGTGGGTGCTAACTTCCTACAGTTTCAATGACCATTTGTCAAAAATTTTCATAATTTTTTCATGGTATTTCATCAAACAGTTCATTGTTAAAATATTTCCTTCCATTCTTTTGTTATCTTCTAGTTCCCTCTAGTGTCCAACTCTAACATCCAACAGTCCCATTATTTTGTTTTGACTAGCGAAGGAGAATAAACAATGCCACTTTCTCTCAAGAATTTTTCCAAAAACTTATAACTCCAAGTCCATATGAATGTTAATCATTAGAGGAGGTGCTGAGCTTTGGAACAGAATATTGATAGAATTGGAAATATTGAATGGGTTACAGGAAGGCATGCAACCGGGAAGGGAAAAGAGAGGGGGAGGGCTCCTGCCAGGAATTAGGATTCATTGATTCCTCTTCACAGCATCAGTGTTACTCCAACACACCTCAACAGGTGAAGAACAAATAGCTGCATATCTATCTGTCTGTCTGTCTGTCTGTCTGTCTGTCTCTCTCTCTCTCTCTCTCTCTCTTTAAAAATATATGGCTGCCCACTCACTCTCAGTGACTTCGGGTGGTTTACAAAAATTAAAACCCAATATATAAACAATAACCCCCCCACACACACACACACTGCTGGTGACAACAATAAATCAGATAAAGCCATTTGATAGGCTCCATCCCACTCTGGGTTCTCCAGGCTCATTGGCAAAACCAGGATTTCAGGACCTTATGAAAGAGTGTCAAAGTAGGGGCCAATCTAATCTCCACGGGGGGGGGGGGGTTAATGTCCAAAGGGAGGGAACCACCATGGAGAGGGCCCTTCTTCTGGGTCCCACCAGATGTACCTCATTAGGAGAGGGAGCCATAATGTTCCCTGCCTCCCCACTCTGCTGGGTTAGGTAAATATTTCCAGGAAGAGACAGTCCTTCAAATCAGCAGTCCGCCCACCTTTTTGAAACCAGTTTCGTGGAAAACAATTTTTCCACAGACCGGGGCAGTGGGGGAATGGTTTTGCATGCTACCTAGATCCTGTGCATATGCAGATGAAACTTCATTTGCTTGCGTGGGCTGGTTACTAACAAGTGGCAAACCAGTACCGGTTTGAGGCCCCGGAGTTGGACACCCCTACTTCAAATAACCTGGTTGCAAGCCTTGTAGTGCTTTAAAGATAACCAGCACCTTGAATTGGACCTGGAAGAAAATCCACTGCTCCCACAGGAGAGATTACACCTGTGCACATCTGAGTCTGCATGAAACCATGTGGGCTGCTGCATTTTGAACCAATTGGAACTTCAAAATTTTCAAGGGCATATGCATGTGTGTGTGTGGGGGGGGGTATATATGCATAATGGTTATCTTTTGAGAGCTCTATGTAACAAAATTTCATTTTAATCTGCTAAAATACTAAAATTAGTATGATTAGTGTACATTAAAACAATAAAATTCTATTCTATTCTATTTTCTATATAGCAATTGGAACACCCCATTTCACAAATTAAACAGGAGTATGTGTTAAGATGCTTCTAGAAGATATACCTTTTAAAGAAAAACTTTTTTGCTTCAAGGTTATGGATTTTATACGTATACCAATTTAATGGGCTGTTTGAGGTCTTGAAATGCACATTTTCTGCATTCCTACAATGTACTTAACCTAGTTACTAAATTAATCTGGGTTTGCACAATATGGTTATTACATTTATCTCCTACTGCAATAAAAAGTGAATCATGCTAACTCCTCCGCTAATAAAAAACAGGATGAATGTTAACCAAGCTTGGCATGTTTGTGTAGCTACATTCTGTATTTTTACTACATGGGGGTTGGACTAGAGACCTCCAAGGTCCCTTCCAATTCTGTCATTCCATTCCATTCTTCCATTCCCTTCCCTTCCAATAAAAGGTACCCAAAAAAGATTCCGTTCCACCGCCAAGAAAACCTGATCACCTCGATCAGAGGGGTGGACTAGAAGACCTCCAAAGTCCCTTCCAGCTCTATTCTGCATTTGATGGCATCCTAACTCCCCCCCCCACCGCCCCCCCATTGCTTCCTCCCTGCTCTGAGGCGATTCCCTCAGGCAGAAGACGACAGACGGAGGCTCCGACTTTTCCCGCCCAAACCTGACAGACTCGCTTCTTTTCTTCTATTGGCTGCCAGGGGGTCAGGTGTCTCTCTCTCGCTCTCTGGCCACGCCCCCAGCAGCCTTCTTCAGACGAGAGGTGGGGCTCTTCTCCCTCCGCCAGCTTCGCCGAGAACAGCCCCTCCTTTCGTCTGAAGGAGGCTGCTTGGGGGCGTGGCCAGAGAGAGCCACCTGACTCCCTAACAGCCAATAGAAGAAAAAAAGAGGGTCTGTCAGGTTTGGGCGGGAAAAGTCGGAGCCTGTGGTGGATAAACAGGTGAATCTGACAGGATTCTCTTTCTTCCCGCCAGATTTATCGGTTAACACACACACACACGCAAACACACGTACTCGCCTAGAGGCACCCCAAACTCTGACCTATGAGATCCCCGGAACGGCCGTGGGTAAGGCTAAAGAGGCCCTGTCGGTCTCCCGGGGAGATTCCCAGGGACTGAACAGCCCCTTCGACTTCAAAAGGTGGGTCCATCCTGTCTCTTCAGCTGAACGGGGCCCGGCGTGGGTCTCGGAGGGTCTTTCCAGAGAGGCAGAAGTCTTCTTTGGAGGTGGGTTTCTACTACCAGCAGCCTTGCCGGGAAGAGAAGATGGGCTCCCCCTTGTTTTCATGCAGACATTTCATTACCCAACTAGGTAACATCTTCAGTGCTGGAAGGGAATATGTTCTCCCTTTACATACAGTGGCCTGTTCTGTCAGGGTTGGTGAGAGTGTTGTTTTCTTTTTGGCAATTCCTTAATTAGGCTGTTGCTTACTGCTGGCATGTTTGCTTGAGTTTGGTAGTTCCTTGTGTGGGAAGCCATTCACCCCAGAAGAATGAAATATTTTGAGAAATATTAAAAAGGCAGAATATTATATTCCACTAACGGGAGAAATGGAGGAACATGCTCTTAAAGACAGAAAGCAGCCCCCAGTTTTTCTTAATAGCCCACAGCAGATGCTATCAGTTAAGGAGATAAAGAGCTTATTGAAAGAAGATAAGCAAAGCAAATACTGCAGGCAGAAATCCATGCAAGACAGGATATTTCGAAACTCCTTGGCAGAATGGTAGGATTAGAAAGCAGCTCCTCGTCCAAGATCCACAACTGTTAAGCGAATGACTGCAGTTGTTAAGTTAGTCACACAGTTGTTAAGTGAATCTGGCTTCCCCGTTGACTTTGCTTGTGAGAAGGTCGCAAAAGGGGGATCACATGACCCTGGGACACTGCAATCGTCATAAACATGAACCAGTTGCCAAGTGTCTGAATTTTATCATGTGACCATGGGGATGCTGCAACCGTCATATGTGTGAAAAACGGTCCTAGGTCATTTTTTTCCAGTGCCATTGTGACTTTGAACGGATCACTAAATGAACTGTTGTAAATCAAGGACTACCTATAATGATTTAATACTCTACAATCAAGAAACTAACATATTCTGTAATTCCACCTTTTCATCTATATCTGAACTCAGCTGTCATTAGCCTGCATGGTGGGGTCACTTGCCCAGACAAGAAATTTACAAAAAGGAAATGTAGAAAGTTAGCACCCACCCCTCTCCTAGAAGAATGAAATGTTTTAGAAAATATTAAAGAGGCAGAATATTATATTTCCCTAAAGGAGGAATGGGGAAACATGCTCTTGGACAGGGGTGAAATCTACTTACCTTCCCTACCGGTTCAGAATTGCGTACACCATCGTCATGTCTGATTTTTTACCCTCTGCGCATGTGCAGAAGGCTTTGTGCATGCACAGAGGATTAAAAATCAGGAAGTACCGGCGTCCGGGCGGGTGGGCGGAGCCTCACGCTGCCGCCGCTACCAGCTCATGCAAGCCAGACAGATTTCACCACTGCTCTTGGAGACAGAGAGCAGCCCCCAAGTCTTTCTTAATAACCCCAGCAGACATTTAGGTGCCCATTAAGAAAGATTGGGCCAAACTGAGGAGGCCACCTTTTAGAAATGCAGATTTGGTAATCCATTCAAGACAGGATATTTTGAAACAAAGGCAGGTAGGATTAGCCTTCACTAGAGATCCAACATAGGGGCAAAGCCATTAAGTCACAATAGGAATTGTCTAACACTCCTTCAGAACACAGGCCCCTTCATTGCATCACCCCCATCAAGCTTCAACCAAATCTGGGAGCTCAGGCAACCTATGGAGCCCACTATGACCCCTACATAACCCCTACAACAGCCAATAGAATACATGTTCTACCACAGGAACAGGAAGCTCAAGTGCAAAGCTCAAGAGAAGGTATAACCCCCCCCCAACTCCATGTGGTCAGCTGCACAGAATCACATGTGGTTCTGCTTCACCATTAAACCATCTTTCCAATCAGACTCCATATTTCCAGGGTCTTTCTCTCGGCTTGGAACTGAACCAGATGGATATTTCTTCCCACAGAAATTGAAGTTGATTCACAGTTTAGGAAATTGGTATAGGAAAAGAAAATCTCGAGACACCCCCCCAAATGTGAGAAGAATGGAATGTTCCAGAACTGTAGTTGATACCAAATCCCCAACACACAGAATATCAGCATTTTGTAAAAAGTTGGAACAATAGTAATAAAACACCACATATTCCAAATCTTAAATGACTTTTTTTTTTAAAAAAAATGATATTTAATATTGGTTCCTAATTTCTCTTTAGAACATTTCCATGTCTTCTACTTCTCAAGTTCTGTGTAGTTTTTAAAACCTGGCACTATTATGGGTAGGCACTATTATGGGTAGGCATACCTTTCCAAGATATGCCAGAATTTCCAAGATTTCCGCTGCCGATGGCTGCCTCGGTGAAATGCTCTGTAATGGTTTCTTTATTTTTTATTATTCTCTGCAATTCACTACGGATTTCATACTCAGAAGACCATCTGCTAAGAATCAAGCAATGTTTCTTTAAGGAGCAGCTTTCTGAGACCTCTTACACACACTGTCTTTACAAACGCGGAAGGGATTCTAACAGGAAGAAACAAATTCCCCAGAGCAATGGATTACCAAAAACAAATGGCTTCCCTCCCCACCCAAGCGGGCTTCTTGCGTGGCTCCAGCCTGCGGCACTAATGCACGTCCATGATCCGTAGCGCCTGGCCAGCTCGGGCACCCCAGAAGAGCAGCAGCAGCAGGAGGGAAAGGGGCAGGAGCAGCCGGCCAGCCGGGGGCAAGGTGATGGCAGTGGTTCTCTTCCGGCATTCCAGCCGGAAGCGGCAGTGTGAGAACCGTCCTCGTCACCGACTGGCCGGTAGCTCCTGCCCCTCGCCCTGCCGCTGCTGCGGCTCTGTGTTGGTCTGATGATCCGAAGGCCGCCTTCCCTCTCTCCCTTGTTGTTCTGCTTTCTGTCCCACACATCTGCCCAATACTTCCTGAAAGCCTTAACCGCCTGGGTGCCTTTAAAGCAAGGCTCCGGGAAAATATTGAGGAGCCCAGGAAGGATCTCTCTCTTGCCTTGCCGCTCTTCCTCTCTTAAGGTTTCCGGGGGTTCCTTTCGTCGCCTTTACTTTTCTTCCAGAAATCGTGACAAGGAAAGGCTTCGTCTCCTGCCTCCCACATCCACCCTCCCTTCCATGCATTGATAACATTGTGCATTGTGATCCTCAATGGTGATCAGGACATGTTCTCCGGGTTTTGCTTCTTTTTAAATGGAGGAAAGGCCTGCTGGTGAGTTAGGGTTGAGGGAAGCAATCTCTCCATTCGAGATGGCCAGCTGGCCCTTCCCATTCAGGAATGCTGCGCTGGGCAAGTTCACCCCACCGCCCCTTGCAGGCCTACCTGCTCTCGCTCCTCTTCTCCACGACCTACCTGCAGACCATTTGCTCCTTGGATGCCTCGAGCCCAAGAAGCTGAAGAGAAAGGCGGGTTCCCTTCCTGGAGGATTAAGTGGATAAAGGCACTTCCTCTCCAGCTTGCAAGGGCTCTGGCCACTCCAGGAGTTCAGGCGGGCTTCATTCCGCCACCTTTGTGCCCATGGGGAAGCGAAGCAGCCGGCCTACTTTCGCTTTGGGTCACTCCAACGGAGGCACCTGTTTAGTTTAAGTGCTGGGTGCAAGTCCCAAGCAGAACATGGAGAGGGGTTTTTCAGTGGGGTTGGGAGAGAAAGAGGCTCGTCGGGTTCCTTCTGCCTCGCGTGGAGTAGGAGTCGCAGTCGGGTTGGTTCTTCGACCGCAGGAACTCCCTTGCAAGGACAGAGGCGGGGATTTGTTTTGTGTATTGAGGCCAAAGCGAAAGCACAAAAGCCAGCCTGGAACTGATGAATTTCCCTGCCTTTTCTTGCTCTTTCTGGGCCCAGCGAGAGTGGGGATTGATTTTCTTTTCTTCCACCCCTTTGCCACAGGAAACTCAAAGCTCTTTTTGGAGGGAGTGCAAAGGGAGGAAGTTTGAGTAAATTAAGAAACTTAAAGCGACCGGCCATCCAGGGGCAAGGGGGCAGCGGTGGTTCTCCAGTATCCTGGCTGCAAGCGGCAGCGTGAGAATTGCCCTCGCCCACAGCTGGCCGGTAGCTCCTGCCCCTCGCCCTCCTACTGCTGCTCTCCTGGGGCAGTGGGACTGAATAGGAGCTGAGTCCGCACCAGAGAAACCTCTGTCTGGCACCAGGGTAAGGCACGCGCTGGGTGGGAAGCAGTCGTGCTCCCTTGGCAGGCGAGAGGGCGGCGGCCGCTCTCCAGCATCCTGGCCGCAAGTGGCAGCGTGAGAACTGCTCACACCTGTGGCCGGCTGGTAGCTTCTGCCCCTTGCTCTCCACTGCCACTGCTACTCTCCTGGGGCGGTGGGGCTGCACAGGAGCTAAGTTCACGTTGGAGGAATGTCTGTCCGGTACTAGGATAAGAGGCACGCTGTCCAGGAAGTGGGTGCACTCCCTTGGCAGAAGGGGTAGGAGGGGGGACTGCGCTGGCTTGTTTTTGATGGCAGCCTGGGGTGGGCGCTTCATTGACACTCTTCCGGTTTCTGGCATGTGCATGCACTCTGGCCCGCTGGCCTTTGTGCGCAAATGCGTGCCAGAAACTTGAAGACCAAGTGGCCAGTGCCAGAAACTGGCTTCTCTTCCGGTTTTTGGCATGCAGGCACAGGTGTTTTGTGTTTTTTCCCCTTGCTTCTCTTCCTTTTTGCAAATCATTAAAAGTTGACTTTAAATGTGATCAGATTAAAGTGAGGGTGTCAAACTCAATGCCCAGGGCCAAATCCGGCCTGTAGGGTGCTTAGCTCTGGCCTGCAGGGCCGTACTGGAAACAGAAAAGGACCAGCCCACGGTGCCTCTGCCAGTGAAAACGGAGCTCGGAGGGATCGCTTGTGCCCCCACCAGGCTCCATTTTCCATGACAGAAGGCTGCAGGAGGCCGTCGCGGATGAAAAGAGGGCACAGGAGGGTTCTGCACGCCCCCCCGCTCCATTTTTGCTGGCAGAGGGCCAGTAAAACAAACTAAAAACAAAACAAAAGGAGAAATGTTTCCCCTTTGGCATTTGAGGATACAAGAAGGGACAGGAAAGGAGAAAGGGAAAGAGGAAAGACAAAGAAAAAGAAGGGAAGATGGGAAGAGTGCAAGGAAGGAAAAATAAGGAAAGAGGGGAAGGAAGAAGAAAGGAGAATTGAAGAGGGAAGGAAAAAGAGGAAAAGGAAGGAAGGAAGGAGATTATAATGAGAGTGAGGGCAGGTCTGAGGGGAGTCCTGCCTTAGCAGTTGGCCACTACAGGCGCCCCTGACATGCCCATCATGGCCACACACACTCCGGCCCTCTGAGGTCAAACACAACCCTGATACGGCCCTCAATGAAATTGAATTTGACACCCCTGGATTAGAGGCTCAGTTAGATGGGAGCAAGTGGAACTAGATAAATGACAAGAACATAGAGAACGACCCAATACTAATGTTGCCAGCCTGGCTGTATTCAAAAGCCCATTGTCAGGTTCCAAAAGTCTAGGAAAAAACTCAGCACACAAAAGCAGTAACCAAGTTTGTTTATCCTGATATTGGTACTAACTGACCACCTGAAAGTGTTACAGGAAGGAATCTTCGTTGGAGCTGACACTCCGTGCTCCCCATCACCTTTTCAGCAGCATACAGCTCCACCCCAGTGCAATCACTCAATTATCCAATTACCCCGTATCCCCCCTCTCCCTCCCCAATCCATCACAAGCCGCTTCAGTTGTTCCACGCTGCTCCATCTTTCCTTAAAGTGACAGATGGTGATAAACTGCTTCAGTGCATGACCCTGATGTCATCTAGCATGGGCTGGGAAGTCAAAGGGAGAGGCATGCCTCGGGGCTGACGACCCAGCAGAGCAGGCACACAGGAAGGGTCGTCAGCGAAAGTGTGCAGCAGAAGAACGGCAATCCCCACATGAATGATATAGTCAGCAGGTGCCATCGCTGACTATTAGGGGTGAATCTTTGCCCCCCACAGAGAGGGCTCGCAATCTGGGTGTCCTGGACGCATGGCTGTCTTTTGAAGAGCATATGACGGCCGTGGCCAGGGGGGCCTTTTATCAGGTTCGCCTGATTCGCCAGTTGCAGCCCTTTCTGGACCGGGATGACTTGCGCACAGTCACTCACGCCCTTGTCACCTCCCGGCTGGACTATTGTAATGCTCTCTACATGGGGCTCCCCTTGAAAAGCACTCGGAGGCTCCAACTGGTCCAGAATGCGGCCGCGCGGGTGGTTATGGGCGCAACTCATTGTGCCCACGTGACACCCCTCCTGCGTGAGCAGCACTGGCTCCCAGTGGTCTTCCGGGTGCGATTCAAGGTGTTGGTCATCACCTTTAAAGTGCTCCATGGCATAGGACCCGGGTACCTTCGAGACCGACTTCTGCCACCAATAGCCTCCCACCGGCCAGTTCGCTCCCACAGAGAGGGTCTCCTCAGGGTGCCATCGGCCAAGTTATTCCGGCTGGCGACACCCAGGGGGAGGGCCTTCTCTGTGGGAGCCCCAGTCCTGTGGAACGAACTGCCCCCGGAAGTGCGTAAGATCTCCGACCTCCGGGCATTTCGCTGTGCACTCAAGACCCTGTTGTTCCGCCAGGCCGGGCTATCAACATAATTTTAAATTGGGTGTTTTAAATTTCTGGGGTTTTAAATTGAGCCAAATTATTTAATAATTTTAAATTATTTTAATTGATGTTTGTCTTGTGCTTTTAATAGGCTGTACACCGCCCTGAGTCCCTCGGGAGAAGGGCGGTATAGAAATAAAATTATTCTTATTCTTATGAATGGTGACCCCAAGTACCGTTGTAGGGCTGGGGCTGACACCCATGTTGCAGAATGAGACCAGGTTGCATATATTTTTCTCCCAC